>NC_056747.1:296046922-296101922 GCF_019279795.1 Protopterus annectens
AGTATTAACACTGCTGCTGTGAGAAAGATTTTTCTTCGTGACAGTGATTTAATGTTGAGCAAGGCCATAAAGATTTGTCAAATCCATGAGGTGACAAAAAAACACAAGTATGCTTGCGAGTGACAACAGCATGGCTTCAGTTGGTTCCAGAGCACACCTACATAGTATGCAACATATGGCAAACACGAGCAGGCCTAAGCACGTGGTAGCTACAGGGTTTCCAAAGAAGCCACAAGGCTTTCCAGAAAGTTCTAAGAAAGGTGCAAGTTCCAGCATTAGCTCAGTGCAGTACAAGCATGAATAAGCAAAACCCAAATCTAGCTTCATTGTTAACTGTCGCAGTTGTGGTGTGAATCATGAAGCTAAAAGAGAAAAGCACCTAGCATATAGTCAGCAATGTCACAAGTGTAAAAAATGGAATAATTTCCAAAAGTTTTGCAAATCAAGTAAGCCTCACACAATTGTAAAGAAAGGTCATACAAAAAGAAAGTTGATGAAGTAGAGCCGAAGCAGTCAGCTTTCTATGTAGATGGTGCATCAGAGCTTGGTGAAAGAGTTGATGCAGTGAACTTATTAACAAGAAATGAAGTGCTTTGTACTATCTGGATTAATCGAAGATCCACAGAGCTCAAAATAGACACTTGTTCAAAGTGTAATATTATATCAGCATACACATTTGCTAGAGTGAGAACTAACGAACAACTCAATGTACCCAGTAGTGCGAGACTTGTTGCTTATGGAGGTGAAGAAATTCAAACCGAAGGTTCAGTGATACTGTCATGTTATTTGGCCAAGAACTTTTATAACTTGTTATTCTATGTAGTCCGAAGACCAGTGCAATCTATATTGGGTCTCAAAGATAATTAAAAATCAATCTGCTTTCTTTTGCTAAAGACGTTCATCACATAAGTGTATTTCTGAGTTCTAATTTTTCTGATTATGCTGATGTTTTCGATGACAAGACAGGCAAACTTCCAGTTGTATATTCCATGAAGTTAGACCCAGAGGTCATGCCAGTAGTCAGACCAGCAAGAACAGTTCCAATAGTTATGCAAAATAAAGTTAAAGCTCAGTTGGATAAAATGGTGCAGCAAGGTGTGATTTGTCCAGTCACAGAACCAACAGAATGGGTGTCGTCCATGGTAGCAGCTCACAAAAAAGGCTCAGACGAAATCAGAATATGCATTGACCCAAGAGATTTGAACAAAACATTAAAAAACTATCATCCAATGTGCACAGTCGAAGAGGTTGCAGCTCTAATACCAAATGCCACTGGATTTTCTGTTTTGGATGCAGAGAGTTCATTTTGGCAAGTGATGCTGGATCACAAATCCTCATTTCCAACTACTTTTGGTACTCCGTTTGGCAGATACAGATTATTAGAATGCCATTTAGAATAAATGCTGTGACTTAAGTTTTTCAGCGTGCAATGGAGCAAATTTTTTTCGGGTTATCCCTGTGCCATAATAGTAGATGATCTATTGGCTGGAGGCAATGGTGAAGCAGAGCATGACAGAAACCTCAAGGAAGTTCTAGACCCAGCACGTGAAGTAAACTTGAAGCTCAATCCTCTAAGTACAAATTCAGACTTCCAGAAGTTACGTACATAGGACATTTGTTAACGAGTACAGGCTTGAGACCAGATCCAACCAAGCAAGCAGCTATTCTTAAAATGTCAGCACCAGATAATGTGCAAGCTTTACAATGTTTTCTGGGCATGGTCAACTCTTTAGGTAAATTTATACAAAACTTCAGTGAGTTGACAGCAACTTTAAGAGAGCTAACAGGCAAAAATGTTGCATGGTCATGGTTGGAAAAACACTAGAAGGCATTTGAAAACCTCAAGCAGAAAATTGCCACCCCACCTACATTAAGATACTATGATGTGAACAAACCAGTTACTCTTTCCTGTGATGCTTCAAAATTTGGTCTTGGCACAACTATACTTCAAGAGGGCAGACCAGTAGCCTATGCAACTAGAACACTAACCCAAACTGAGATGCAGTATGCTCAAATTGAGAAGGAACTTTTGGCAGTAGTATTTGCATGCTCCAAGTTTCATGATTATATTTATGATCGAGCTATTCAGACTGAAACTGATCATCAACCTCTGGTTACTATTCTAAAGAAGCCTATGCATTCCACTCCAGCGAGATTACAGAGAATGATGCTCAAATTGCAAAAGTACAATTTCAAAATGGTCTACACTAAAGGCAAATTCCTCTATCTGGCTGATACTTTATCCAGATCTCCCAGGATTACAACAGAACATCTTAACGCAGAGACTTTTAACTTTGATGTGATGTCAGTGCATAATTTTTCCACCACTAGACTTGATGAGTTAAGAGATCACACTCAGACTGATCTAATTTTGCAAAAGCCCAATCACTATATTAATGTCGGATGGCCGTCAAAGCAATCTAGTGCATCACCTGAAGTACAAACGTATTTTCCTTACAGAGATGAATTGGCAATGGAAGATGGCATTATTTCCAAAGGTCTTAAAATTTTTGTTCCTGCTTCCTTACAACACGAATATATCTAGATTTTGCATCGTGGTCACCCAGGGTTCACATCCACTAAGAGAAGAGCACGAGAATTGGTATTTTGGCCTTCGTTACCAAAAGACATTGCTAGATTTCTTTCTTCTTGTTCAGTATGTAATAGTACTAGATCACTTTTGCAAAGAGAACCACTTCAGCTAAGCTCATTTCCTGAACTGTCTTTGTCTACTGTAGCAACTGATATCTTTGAGTGGAACAATCAACACTACTTAGCTCTGGTAAACTCTTATTCAAATTAGTTAGAGATTGATCTACTACCTAACCTAACCTCAACTGCTGTTATTACCAAGCTGAAACATCATTTCTCAGTTCATGGTAGTCACAAACTTTTTTCTGACAATGGTAATCAATTTACTAGCCATTCTTTCAGAAATTTGCAAAAGAATGGGATTTTGTACATGTCACTAGTAGTCCTGAATATCCTCATCCAGTGGTCTAGCTGAATGTGCACTGCAGAGTGGAAAGCAATTACTTGAAAGGTCAAAGCATGACAATACTGATGTATTCTTGAATTTGCTTAATTTCAGAAACATATCCAGCAATGATATTCTTGGCTCACCTGCTCAAAGACTACTTTCCAGGCAAACTAGAAATATGTTACCTATTTCTTCAAATTTTTTGCAGCCTAAACCCAAGAAAACTAAACCCATCAAGGCTCAATTGTTTAAGAAGCATAATACCCAAAAAATCTAGTTACAACAGATCAAGCAAATCACTTCGCCCATTGAGGGAAGGAGAAACGGTACGAATTCAGACAAAAGGATTTGATCGATAGGACAGATTATAGGTATTTGTGCCAAACCAAGATCATACGTGGTAGACTCCAAAGGTGTGAAGTATAGGAACTGTAGACACCTTCTTCCTGTACCAGAAAAATCATCATCTTTGCAATCACAAATAGAAGTTATGCCCTTACCATAACGTTCCATGTGGAGTGTTCATCTCGTCTTTGTTCTTACACCTGGGCTCGGAGCCGATCCTCGGCTCCATGTCGGCCGCTTGGCAAAGCTCTGCATCGAGAAGAAGCTCGAGACCAACCTAACTCCCACAATCCCCCTCTGCCTTTACCTCAGATCTAGTTTGCAAGCAAACCAGAAGTCAACAGAGAGAATAACACATTCATGCCAAGAACAACATAGCTGAAAAAAAAAAAATATATATATATATATATATATATATATATATATATATATATACACAACAACTGCTTAAGGCAGAAGCAGGAAAAAACAAACCAGACACCTAAACTGGACGTTCTTCCTGAGGGTGGGAGGGTGGGAATGTAAGAACAAAGCGAGATGAACACTCCACATGGAACGTTATGGTAAGGACATAACTTCTATATGTGAGAGTGTTCAATCTCACCGTTTGTTCTTACACCTGGGTAGCGTCCCTAGCTCCATGTTCCTGAGGAACTCACGGGAGAACGTTCCTAAGCACAGTGGAACCAAAGGTTGCCCTGTCCCTAGAAATCCTGTCTACTTTGTAATGAGTAATGAATGTATGTGGTTTAGACCAAGTAGCAGCTGAAATAGTGTCTAACGGTAGGCGGGCTGCATGAGCCAGGGATGTAGATACTGATCTTGTAGAGTGTCCTTTGGGCTTGACAGGTAAAGTTTGCTCCAAGGCAGTATAAACAAAAATAATACAATCGGAAAGCCATTTGGAAAGGGTTCGTTTCGTAACTGCCATACCCTTCTTGCTGTCTGCAAAGGCTATAAAAAGCTGGTCTGTTTTTCTATGATCTTTTGTTCTATCCAAGTAAAATCTGAGTTGTCTATGAACATCTAACTTGTGTAACATGTATTCCAACTTATTGGAGTGGTTTTTGAAAAAGGTGGGGAGCTCAATGGACTGATTAATATTATTAACAGAGCAAACTTTGGGAAGAAAAGATGGATTAGTGCGAAGAGATACTCTATCAGGGTGAAAGATCAAATAAGGGTGTTTAACGGAAAGAGCTTGAAGCTCCGACACCCGTCTGGCCGATGTAATAGCCACCAAAAAGAGGGTCTTCCATGACAAAAACTTCAAATGACAGGAAGAGGCTGGTTCAAAAGGTGGTAGCATCAGTTGAGATAAAAGAAGGTTCAAGTTCCAAGGTGATGTAGGACTTCTAACTGGAGGTCTAATATGGAAAGATCCTTTTAGAAAGGCCTTACAAAGTCTGTGAGCCATAATAGCAGCCCACTTTCTTCCACATGAAAGTTTGAAATGGCAGCCAATTGCACTCTCAAAGTGGCAGGAGAAGCTCCTTGGTGGAAAAGTTTGGTTAAAAACTCCAGGACCCTATTCAGAGGAGCTATCACGGGGTCCAATTGATGTGTATTTGCCCAGTGCACAAAACGCTTCCATTTACTAGTGTAAATTTTCATAGTGGAAGCTTTATGAGAAGCCACCAGGATATTTCGAACTGCAGGGGAAAGAAGATCAGACCTGGCTAAGAAGGGAAGCGGAGCAGCCAAGCTGCTAGTCTGAGGGAGAGTAGCGACGGGTGGGATGCCCCTGACGAGTGGGTCAGTAGATCCGGCTCCGGGTCCAGGATCCAGGGTTCCCGAATTCGGTGTGCCAGAAGAAAGGGAAACCAGATTTGACGAGGCCAAAATAAGGCAATGAGGATAATTGTCCTTTGCAGGTTGTTGGCTTTCTGTAGAAATTTTGCAATCAAGGGAACAGGAGGAAAAGCGTACAGGAGACCCGGGGGCCAATCGTGAACCAGAGCGTCCCTGGGGACTTCCCCTGGAGGGGGTAATAGGGCAAAATAGCTTCTGCATTTGGCGTTCATTGGAGACGCAAACAGATCGCAGGAAGGCTGGCCCCACTTGCGAAAAATTTCCTTCGCAACTGATTGTTTGAGGGACCACTCGTGAGGTAACAGGATGGCTCTGCTCAACCTGTCCGCTATGACGTTGGATAACCCCGGGATGTGCGTTGCTATCAGAAAGCGACCCGTGGACTCCACCCATTGCCAAATTCTCATGGCCTCTCTGCATAGTTGATAAGACTTGGTTCCCCCTTGTTTGTTTATGTACCATACTACGGACATGTTGTCCGACTGAACTGCAATTGTCCCTAGAGGAAGGAGGGGAGCAAAGTGTTGCAACGCTAGAAACACTGCCCTCAACTCTAGAACATTGATGTGCAGATTGTATTCCAAATTGGACGGTTCGCCTTGGACTGTCTGTCCCTGAAAGATGCCCCCCCACCCAATCAGGGAATCGTCCGTGGTCACCGTAGCTGTCAGCGTGGGTAGCACAAATGGTCTTCCGCTGGAAAGATTGCAAGTCTGAAGCCACCAAGCCAGGTGTGATTTGCATATGTCTGTGATGTGGATTTCGTGTGTCAGGGGTAAGTGTTGGAACGACCATTGTGCAAACAGTAGCCATTGAAGAACTCTCATGTGCAGTCTTCCCAAGGGTATCGCAATGAGAGAAGCTGCCATGAGACCCAAAACCTTCAGAACCAGTTTTGCTGGGGATTTTCCGGATAATAGAAGAAGAGATATATGGTTTTGTAGGGAGGTTATCCTTTCTGGAGGAAGTCTTAGGATTAAGCAACGCGTATCCAATTCTGCCCGTATGAATGAGATATGCTGTGATGGCTGTAGTAAAGATTTTTCGAAATTTACGGAAATTCGAGATGAACACAGAGTTGAAGTGTGTAATCCCTGGCCTGAATCAGTCGGCCTTCGGTGGTGGCAGAAAGGAGCCAGTCGTCCAGATACGGAAACACCTGGAATCCCAGGCGCCTCAAGTGAGACGCTACCACTGCCATACATTTGGTGAAAACCCTGGGGGCTGAGGTCAGACCAAAGGGCAGGGCTCGAAACTGAAAGTGACTGGCTCCCAGCCGAAGCGCAAGTGATCCTGGGCGCCCTGGCCATTTTGATGTGGTAGTATGCGTCCTTTAGATCTATTGAGCACATCCAGTCGTCCTTCTGTAAAAATGGAAGGATCGATTGAAGCGTGACCATCCGGAACTTTTCTTTCTTGATGAAGGTATTGAGTTTGCTTAGGTCCAGAATTGGCCTCCAGTCCCCTGTCTTTTTTGGAACTAAAAAGAACCTTGAGTAAGTTCGAATCCTCTGGTCCGCTGGGACTGGTTGGATGACTCTTTTTCTAGCAGCTTTGAAATTTCTATAGCTGCAGGGCCTCGCAGATGGGGCGGAACATCTGGGAGTCTTTTCTGCGGAACTGGGGGCAATAGGAAGGGAATTTTGTAACCTCTGGTAACAATGCTTTTTACCCAATTGTCTGATGTAAGACTTTGCCAGGCCTGAGGGTATAAAGCTAAGCGACCCGACTGCCTCCAGAGCAGGACAGCCGGGCCTCCTCTCAGGAGTGAGAGTGCTGGAAAGGTTTCCCGGGGAGTGTATCCCTGTCACCTTGGTTTTGTGGACCCCCTCTGCCGCCAGGCGGCGTCTTCCACCTCTGCCCCTCCTCTGCCTCTAGAGGGGCATCACCCTGTGTGCCTGGGAAAGAGCCTTGGGGTTTTGAAACCACATTTTCCACCACGTTGCCCTTTGGGGTGCGGTCTGGATGGGGTGGAAAACGGACTCCGACAGCAGACAGAGTCTTTCCCTCTTGCTCACACGGTAAGGGTCTCCTTCACTTTGGGGCCAAAAGAGTGGCACCATCAAATGGGCGTTACTAAAGGAAGACTTGAAGGCTTCAAGGAACATAAGCGCATCCAGGATTGTCTACGAAGAGCAATCGCTGAAGCTGCCCTACCGACCCTTCGGCTGCATGAGATCAGCCTCATGGACGAGTTTGCAATAGATGTAAGGGTATTGAGATGTGCTGTAACTTTCTCCGAGACAGCAGCATCTGTAGTACCCTGGAGGGTATCTCCCAACTCTTTGATTAGATCCCTCTGTAAACGTGTAAAATGGGTCAAATAGTTCAGGGATCGCATAGAAAAAGCCGCTGAACTAAAAATGCGCTTCCCATACCTGTCCATAGTCCTAGAATCTCTGTTAGGTGGATGGACAGATGAGGAAGATTCAGACATCTCCTTTTTCGTGGCCGCTGCCACCACCATAGCGTTCACTGGAACTCCCTTTGTTAGATAAGCCTTATCTTGGGGGGGCTTTAATATATTTATTAGGCTTTCTAAGGACTGGCTCCACCGTGTCAGGTGTCTCCCACGCCCTCCGAGCAATCAATTCCATTAACTCATCGAAGGGCAGAGTGACCCAGGAGGAGGAAGGGCGAGCACCGAATGCCTTCAGCAAGACTGACTCATCCTCAGAAGGGGGTAGGGCTTGCCAATCACCTCTCTGTTTTAGGATCTCCAGGATGTCAGAAAAGGAGACATCCTCTGAGGGTGATTTAGGGGACCCTTCTGACTCATCCAAGTCAGTGTCCGATGTCAAGGATTCCTGTGGAGAATCCAAGTGTCTCCTCTTACACAATCTTTTCCTTGGAACTTCTTCGGGGGGGCATCTGACGAAGCCTCCGAGGAAGAGGGGGCACCCTCAGGGGTGGCTGAGACACTGGTGCTCGACGCAGATGTAGCCCGTGGGTGCAGAGTAGGATAACGGACCTTTATGGGAAGGAGAACCCGTCTCTGTTGAAGTGGTTGTCTGAGAAGACAACACCTTCCTCATGAGATCGAAGCCCCGGGTCCCGAGTTGAGGCATCCCCAGGTTCGAAGAAATCGGAGGAATCCCGAGACAGGCACCGATGGCATCGACCCCGAGGACGGAGCCGAGTCGATCTGAGCCGAGGCTCCGAGAGGGAGAGTCGGAACCGAAATATCGGTCTGACTCTCGGTCCCTGATCCAAGGATGGATCTTCGGCTCCGAGACTCGGTACTGGATCCGGGAGTCGAGGTGAACGGTGCCGACCGAGAAAAAGACGGTTCCGGCACCGAGGGCTCCACAATCAGCAGATCAGCCTCTCCCGGCTCCGAAGACTGGATAGGCCTCGGAGGAGGAACAGGTGGAGATAAGGGAAGGCCTTCGAATCTCGACACCAACTGAGAGGAGACAGAGATGAGCTTGGATAAGGCCGTATTCTCCATCAATTTCTGCACCACGCGGTCTACATCGGTGTCAGAGAGGGGCCTTGAAGAACGCGTCGAAGGAATCGAAGACGGAGCCGACCTCAAAAGTACAGGAGGTGGAAGCTCCGTCACGGTTCAAGACTTCGAGGCTCGGTAACTGACAAAGTTCAACACTCGGCCCCAAGTCTGTGGAACCGGTGATCGAACTTTAATGAAGAGCTCGGAGCCGATGACATGGGCTCCGGCGTCTTCGATTCCTTCGAGGATTTAGATGCCTGGTCTGATGCATCCAGAGCCTCTGAATGCAGGCTTCAAAAGGCCCCTATCCATAAGTTTCCTGCGCCTATCTGTCATGACCCTTCCACTGAAAGAATGGCAGATGGAACAGTCTTCCTGTAGATGGAGAGGGCCAAGACAGTAGACGCAGGAACTATGATTATCTGTGACAGACATTTTCTGTCCACATTGGCACCTTTTGAAGCCTGATTTAGCCTTTTCAGACATTTTAACAAAGTCAAATCCAGGTAAAATAGAAAAGCCAGTACAAAAAGTCAAATCCAGTAAAAAATTGTCAAATCCTGTAAGTAGTCAAATCCTGTAGTCAATCCAGTAAAGTTAAAGGGGTGGGGTAGGCCCGAGGGAATAAACTCTAAGAAAGTATATAAAAACTATATACGGAACAGAGAAGCCCTCGATACACTACTCACACACACACAGTCAACTTTAAAGAGAAATATTTTTAAACAAAATATAAGAAATAACAAATCTTAGCTTAGAGGTGGTCCGAGCTCATCAAATATGATGCGAACGTTGCAGCGGCAAACTAGATCTGAGGTAAAGGCAGAGGGGGATTGTGGGAGTTAGGTTGGTCTCGAGCTTCTTCTCGATGCAGAGCTTGCGCGACCGGAGCCGAGGATCGGCTCCGAACCCAGGTGTAAGAACAAACGGCGAGATTGAACACTCTCACATCATTGCTTCTGTGATGCTGGTCCTAAGTCTAAGAGTGAATCAGACACTGTTTCCAGACCAGAATGTGTTCAGAATTCTGACTCCATTTCAGAAAGTGATTTGAGCTTTCCACATGTCAATCATTTTACAGAAACTGTTCCAGCTGCTAAAGCTAATAACCAGTTTTATGTTATTGGGCAGGTATCCAAGCCATGTGTAAAATACGAAGCAATGTGGACTTGATTGTATACACATGTATAATTAGTATTGTATAATGCATGACTAAGGATTACCAGTGATTTCTGCATGCCGAATAATCTCATAACAATTGCAAGATCTATTTCTCACAGAGGGAGGATGTAGATCATAGTGTAAAGTGTGTGCTATATCTTTTAAGAAGCATGCGAGGCTGTATGTGCATGTATATATATTCACAAATGTACAAACCCTAGTGCCATTTTGAAGGAAAAGCCAGAGAGAGAGCATGCATGATCACAGTTGTTAGTTTGAATGTACTTCAGTTAGAGTCAGTAAGCCTTTAGAGCGATGTATTTGTATAAAATAAAGCTGCTTAAACAGAACCCACGAAGACTCTTCATCCATGTCCTAGACACGAAAGCGACACAGAGGAAATGCCTCTGGAAATTAGATTAGTCCAAAGGAAGGCTTTATGAACTACTGCAGAGATATGAAGTTTAACTGGTGAGGAATTATAAACAACAGAGTCTAGATCCTTTGCAACAATGTCAGACTGAATGGGTGTGTCACCTTAATGGTATGTAAAAATGTTTTGTTTATCAAAATGAACCATACCATATTTTTTCACATTTAATTTGTGAACACTGTGCATGCACCAGTCTAATTGTAAATGTGGTCTAACACATGTTAGAATAATATGATTCAGTGGAAGATCAAATAACACTGCCCAATTTGTGGTCCTCTGCAAACTTGGATAACCATAGGCCAAGAGCATTGGCCTGAAGGTTTAAAAAACAGCTGTCATATAGGACAGGGCCTCACACTGAATCCTGTAGTACACCACTGGTAACGTATTTTGTTTTCAAAAGTGGGACCAATGACTCTAACCACATGGGTTCTGTCACAGAACCAGTCAGCTAGCCACCATGTAACTTAAGGATTTATATTCAGATCACAAGTCTGTCAAAAAATGCCTGCACACAGAATAGTGTTAAAGGCCTTGGACAGATCAGAATATGCTGTATGTAATGCATAGCTGCTATCCACTGCTTTGGTTACTTTTTCAAAGAAATTAACAGAAATTAACAAAGAGGCAGGACCTTCCTTTGACAAAAAGCCAAACTGATGATGGTCCAGGGTTACGTGATTTTCAATGTCCTTATTACTTAGATTTGAGATAACACAGTTCATAGCAATATATGAGACTAATGGGTCTACAGTTACCAGGGTCCATGGTTGGGCCACTCTTGTATAATGGCATTACAATGGCTGCTTTCCAGGTTTCAGGAATGTAACCAGTGGAAGGGCTTAGATTACAGAGGTTGGGTAGAGATTCAGGCCATATGTAGAACTGAATATCAGGAAACCCATATATTATCAGAACCCAAGGATGAGGTGTTCTTAACCTTTGAGAGGACTGAGATAACTTGTTTCATAGTAATTGAAGAGAGTGGTTGGGATTTCAGAATCTGTTGAATAGCTATAACACTGGGTGGAGTAAAATCTGAACTAAATTTGTCAGCAAGCATTTCATATATTTCCTTTAGGCCATAGTGTGCAATTTGGAAAGAATATCCTTGACACAACAAAAAATGGAGATGCTCTGCACCAAAAAGGGAGATGCTCTGGTCCTTTTTGCTTGAAGTAGGAAAAGAAAGTTGACAACAGGCCTGGTGGAAGCTGAAGAACTTCTGTATTTTGCTGGACAAATGGAAATCAAGGCAGAGAAAGAATCAGAAAAGTAATCCCAAGAATGTGGAACTGCAGTTTGATTTGAAAATTATGTGGTGGCTGAAAACTGAAAGAGAGAGGGCAAAGAAAGAATGTCAGAGGCTGAACTGCACCTGAAAATACACACTGTAGCATGAAAAACTTTCAGCTTGAAAAGGGGGGGGGTCATGAGTAGGATCTCTACGCACATATCACACTAATGAATAAAGAGATTAACCACTATGTTGTTGTTGGCATCAGTGGTAAAATGCTTCCTCAGTTAACCTAGGGTGACAAAGTTGACATATTTATGAAAACATTTGAATGAAAATATAATATGCCTACTGCAAAATCAGAATGAACTACATGTTTGATGCCAAACTCAAAGCTAAAGAATGATTTTTGGAAATGTTAATAAGTGAATGAATGAATGAATGAATGAATGAATGAATGAATGAATGAATGAATGAATGAATTATAAATATGCTATTCTGAACTGAAAATCGACAATTTGAGTTATGAAGGTGAAACAGTTTTGCCATAGCTCTCAACCTTCCATCTCTAAAATGAGGAACACAAGCCCTCATAATGTGGAACACATACCAATGGCTTACTAACAACTTCAACTAGGAAGGTCATAATTTAGTAAAAATAAGCTGTTTTTACTTATAAAGATATTTTAATGAATTAACATCATTCATTTCTATTTACAATGAATTTCACTTAAAAAAATTCCTAACACTGAATGTGTGACAGACAGCGGGATTCACAAAACGATATTTTCCATGCAGGAACAGTGTAAATGCTCCTGCACGGAAAATGGCCGCTTTGCGATCCACATACGTGCCGTTTTCATGTGCATGAGTGGTCCTACACTGTTCCTGCATGGAAAGCCGTGTGGGATGCTAATGAGCTCATTTACGGGTGAAAACCATGCAAATGAGCCCGATTAACTATTCGACAAAGCGGCATATTCCGTGCTGAAACAGTGTAGCTTGCAGAAATGTATTCGGTTACTAACCAAATACATTTCTGCAATCTACATAACGGAGGCATGTCAGCGCTCCAGAAAGCATGTATTATTTAGGTTATGCATGCCAATGGCCAAATATATGGCCATTGGCATGCAAAATCATTTAAAAACAAAAAACAAAGTTAATGTTATGTTGGCCAAGCTCTGCCATTGAGGGCATGGGATATGGTACACTAGTGGGAGGGGGGAGTACATGTAGAAATGGGAGGGGAACTGCATTATAACTACTTTCTGCGTTTTGCCATTATAGTCAGTGGCATGCAGAAAGTAAATATAGGCAGAGAACAGTGGTTGCTAAGGGGGAAGACTCAGGAATAGTGCAGTAACTAGGGCTTAAGGCAGTGAGATATGCTAATCAGGGGACTTATACTGGATCACAAGTTGGCCAGGAATATTTGTAAGTGTCAGACTGCACCTAACCATGTAGGTGCTCTAACACCATTGTGTAGGCAGGAGGAGGAAGGAACATGGAAAGGGGAGTGTGTCATGCTTTAGGGTTGCCACCTTTTAAGCGGGCCAAATTGGGACATGGGGGTGTGGCCAATGACACTGGCCACACCCTCTACCTTGACGTCACCACCAGAGTGGTGAAGGAGATGCTGTTATGGGTACGACGGATGGCTGGAGTGGCTAGCTGGTTGGTGGGAGTAGCAGCTGGATGGATGAATGACTGGATGCATGGCTTGATGGATGGATGGCCGAATGACTGGATGCATGGCTTGATCGATGGATGGCTGAATGACTGGATGCATGCCTTGATGGCTGGATGGCTGAATGAGTGGATGCATGGCTTGATAGCTGAATGAATGGATGCATGGCTTGATGGATGGATGGCTGAATGAACGGATGCATGGCTTGATGGATGGATGGCTGAATGAATGGATGCATGGCTTGATGGATGGATGGCTAAATGAATGGATGCATGGCTTGATGGATGGATGGCTGAATGAATGGATGCATGGCTTGATGGATGGATGGCTGAATGAATGGATGCATGGCTTGATGGATGGATGGCTGAATGAATGGATGCATGGCTTGATGGATGGATGACTGAATGAATGGATGCATGGCTTGATGGCTGGATGGCTGAATGAATAGATGCATGGCTTGATGGCTGGCTGGCTGAATGAATGGATGTATGGCTTGATGGCTGGCTGGCTGAATGAATGGATGCATGGCTTGATGGATGGCTGGCTGCATGAATGGATGCATGGCTTGATGGATGGATGGCTGCATGAATGGATGGATGGATGGCTGGCTGCATGAATGGATGGATGGATGGCTGCATGAATGGATGGATACATGGCTGCATGAATGGATGGATGGCTGCATGAATGGATGGATGGATGGCTGCATGAATGGATGGATGGATGGCTGCATGAATGGATGGATGGATGGGGGCTGGATGGATGGCTGGCTGGAGTGGCTAGCTGGATGGATGGCTTAATGGATGGATGGATGGATGGATGGATGGATGGATGGATGGATGGCTGGAGGATGGCTGGCTGGCTGGAGGATGGCTGGCTGGTTGGCTGGAGGATGGCTGGACGGAGGATGGCTGGCTGGTTGGACGAAGGATGGCTGGCTGGACGAAGGATGGCTGGCTGGATGGAGGATGGATGGCTGGATGGAGGATGGATGGCTGGCTGGATGGAGGATGGATGGCTGGCTGGATGGATGGATGGCTGGATGGCTGGCTGGATGGTTGGCTGGCTGGATGGAGGAGGGCTGGCTGGCTGGATGGAGGATGGCTGGCTGGCTGGAGGATGGCTGGCTGGCTGGATGGATGGAGGATGGCTGGCTGGCTGGATGGAGGATGGCTGGTTGGCTGGATGGAGGATGGCTGGAAGGCTGGATGGATGGAGGATGGCTGGCTGGTTGGCTGGCTGGATGGATGGAGGATGGCTGGCTGGATGGATGGAGGATGGCCGGAGGATGGCTGGCTGGATGGGTGGAGGATGGCTCGCTGGATGGATGGAGGATGGCTGGCTGGATGGATGGGTGGAGGATGGCTGGCAGGCTGGATGGCTGGAGGATGGCTGGATGGATGGAGGATGGCTGGCTGGATGGATGGAGGATGGATGGATGGCTGGCTGGCTGGATGGAGGATGGATGGATGGATGGATGGATGGAGGATGGCTGGCAGGACGGATGTTTGGAGGATGGCTGGTTGGATGGATGTAGATGGATGGCTGGATGGATGTAGATGGATGGCTGGATGGATGGAGGATGGCTGACTGGCTGTATGGATGGATGGAGGATGGCTGGATGGATGGAGGATGGCAGTCTGGATGGATGGATGGAGGATGGCTGGCTGGCTGGATGGAGGATGGCTGGTTGGCTGGAGGATGGCTGGATGGATGGAAGATGGCTGGCTGGATGGAAGATGGATGGCTGGCTGGGCGGATGGAGGATGACTGGCTGGCTGGCTGGATGGATGAAGGATGGCTGGCTGGCTGGCTGGATGGAGGATGGCTGGTTGGCTGGCTGGCTGGATGGAGGATGGCTGGCTGGATGGATGGAGGATGGCTGGCTGGATGGAGGATGGCTGGCTGGATGGAGGATGGCTGGCTGGATAGAGGAGGTGGAGGATAGCTGGATGGTTGAGGAGGAGGATGGCTGGATGGTGGAGGAGGAGGATGGCTGGCTGGCTGGATGGTGGAGGAGGGTGGCTGGCTGGATGGTGGAGGAGAATGGCTGGCTGGCTGGATGGAGGAGGATGGCTGGCTGGCTGGATGGAGGAAGAGGAGGATGGCTGGCTGGATGGATGAAGAGGAGGATGGCTGGATGGATGGATGAGGAGGAGGGTGGCTGGCTGGAAGGAATGGAGGAAGAGGAGGTTGGCTAGCTGGGTGGAGGATGACTGGCTGGATGGATGGAGGAGGAGGAGGCTGGCTGGATGGATGGAGGAGGATGGCTGGAGATGGATGGCAGAGGATGGCTGGCTGGCTGGAGGAGGAGGATGGCTGGCTGGAGGAGGAGGATGGCTGGCTGGATGGAGGAGGAGGATGGCTGGCTGGATGGAGGAGGAGGAGGATGGCTGGCTGACTGGATGGAGGAGGAGGAGGAGGATGGCTGGCTGACTGGATGGAGGAGGAGGAGGATGGCTGGCTGACTGGATGGAGGAGGAGGATGGCTGGCTGGCTGGATGGAGGAGGAGGATAGCTGGCTGTCTGGATGGAGGAGGAGGATGGCTGGCTGGCTGGATGGAGGAGGAGGATGGATGGCTGGCTGGATGGAGGAGGAGGATGGATGGCTGGCTGGATGGAGGAGGAGGATGGATGGCTGGCTGGATGGATGGAGGAGGAGGAGGAAGATCGATGGCTGGATGGATGGATGGAGGAGGAGGATGGATGGATGGCTGGCTGGCTGGATGGAGGAGGAGGATGGATGGCTGGCTGGATGGATGGATGGATGGAGGAGGATGGCTGGCTGGATGGAGGAGGATGGCTGGCTGGATGAAGGAGGAGGATGGCTGGCTGGAGGAGGAGGATGGCTGGCTGGAGGAGGAGGATGGCAGGATGGCTGGAGGAGGATGGCTGGCTTGCTGGATCACTTGTTATAAAAAATATATGTATCTGTTGTTTTTTAGCGGCTGTAGAAACACTTAAAACAAAGTGCTCCTACAGCCGCGATCTTTGCAGGGCTCTTTCTGCCCCAATCCCCATCCCTTTCATGAATTGCAGACAATTGCTGCATGAATTAAAGCACCCAGACCTAACAGGCAGCAGCTTTGCCTGCAGGTCCGAGTTGGTGACGTAACTGAATTGCCGTGAGAAATCTGGAAGTAATTGCGACTTTTCCACGGCAATTCAGTGCGATCGCAAAAGCTGGACTTTTCAGGTCCCACTACTTGATATAGCGGGCAACGGGATAAGGTGGCTTAACCCGTGAGTGTCCCGCTGACAACGGGACGGGTGGCAACCTTATCATGCTTGCTGGAAGCACATTGGAGCTCAGTTGGCTGGTGTCTGCTTAGCTAAGCACAGCTAGGAGAGGAGTTGTGTCTGAGGCTGTGTACTCACACTCCATGAACTGAAGAGAGTGTGCACGTGCAGGGGAGGGACATATCTTGTTGTTTACACTACCAACAAGCTGAAAGAGGAAGGGTAGAAGGAAAAGGCAAAGGAAGTATCAGAACAAGGGAAATGCTGTACAAATCAGCAATATGGGAGTCTGCAACCCACAACTGGCCAATGAAAGCACTTGAATAATACAGCTGACAGGTGGTTGCAGAGCTGAAGATGGGAGGACATGTAAAATAGAATTAAAGGGCAACAGCACAAAATAAAGGTGAACTGATGCAGAAATCACTACTATGGAAGTCTTGCAACTCTGAATGGGTCCTGCAAATATAATACAGCTGGCAGGTAGCTGCAGAGCTGTAAATGGGAGGAGATGCAAGTAAAAATTAATTATAAAAAGGGCAACAGCAGAATAAAGGCAACCATCCACAAATCACGAGTAATGCTTCTGAACACTCACAGTGGCTAAATCCAAGCCATGAGCAAGTAAGCTGGCATCTAGAATGAATCAGAAACAGACAGGCAACAGTAGCATCACACCACTATAAACTATGGAAACACCCCTCAAGTCTGCGTTTCCCCACAAACTCTGCACCTTTGGAGCAAATCTGGGAATTTAAACCGACAAAGTGCGAGGGGTTGCCATTGCTCGGATACATAACTATGTACTGGAGGCTGATGGTGGTGAGGAGGATAATGCTACCAACCGCCACAGATCCAGGAGGAGGAGAGTGTTCAGACCCAGGGTGACCTATCGGGGCTACATGACCTGGATATTGTACAGTATTACAGGGTGGACAGGGACATGCATCAGCAAACTGTGGAGCTGTGCCGGCATCGCCTCACATCCAGAACAAACAGAGGGGAACCCATCCCTGTGGATACTAAGGTATGTGTAAGCCATAAAAATACTAGCTACAGGTACTTTCCAAACACCTATTGGGGATATCATGGGGGTGTCAAAGGCATCTGTATCCAGAGTATTGCATCAGTTCCTGGATGCCATACTACCACATGCCCGTGAACACATCCACTTCCCCAAACACCTGTGAGGAATTCACCAGCAATGTGTGTCTCTTCCACTGTGTAGCTGAATACCTGCAGGTACTGGGTGCCATACACCGCACGCACATCCACAAAGCACCACTCGGTGATCGGGGTAGGGTCTACATTATCTGCAAGTGCTTGCCCTCCATCAACTGCCAGGTTGTGTGCAATGCGCAGGGCATTATCATGCAAGTGTGTGCTGGCAGCCCTGGACGCTATCGTGACTCCCACATCTGGAATTCCTCACAGCTGTATCAGGGGTTTGCCGAGGGGGGGGGGACATCCCAATTGGCCATCTAGTGGAGGATGCTGGCTAAGCACTGGAGCTATGGCTGATGACACCCATCAGAAATGCACACACCCCCGAACAAGAATGCTATAATGAGGCACATGCACAAACCAGGATCATTATAGAGTGTGTATTTGGGATGCTCAAGTCACGGTTCCGCTGCCTTGACATATCCGGTGGAGCCCTGCAGTACTCTCAAGCTACATGTGGACAAATGTTCATAATATGTGCCATGACACACAGTATGATCCTGTGGAAACAGCTGCATCAGGAACAACACGGGGAGGGGCCACACAGCCCCCCACTATTGCCAAGGTCACCACAGGCACAGAGGGACTTGGAGGAGGAACTTCCTGAGCCTTCCCCTAGAGGCCAGAGGTGTGTCCAGTATGCCTATGCCTTGACAAAGAGACAATGCATAGCACACACAATGACACTGTAGGGACCCAGGGACTGATACCGCTCTCTGACTCGCACATACAGTAAAAGGGATGCCAAACATGACACTACCTGTTACTTTACCATGTATAGAGTGTACTGCGTGCGTCCCACATAGTCAGCCCTACAGCACCATCCTCAATACTGCTCCAGGCACAAGGTAAGTCACCCTTACTATCAATAACTGAATGGAGTAGCATGCTCTGATAGTTATATCTATGGTATGGATACAAGCATGCAAGAGAATTGCTTGGCCAAATGGGATGGCAGCAGATAGCTAACAGTTATATGGGACAGCATGAAATCTATGACAAATACTGGTGTCCCCATACTAGGCAGTATTACTCAAGGTGACAACTCCCACTGCAGTACATGTGGTGGCTTGACTAACTGGGTGTCCACAGGTCACACACATGGATGTCATTGAACATTCCCATTCCCACCCCCAGCCTCACCCAGCAGGATAGGTGTAGATGACCAGAAATAAAGGTCGGCCAAAGCTCCACAAATGCTGTCAATGGTGAACAGTCCCCCTACAGCCATACCACAACAGGTCTGGCAGTTGCAGTATAGTTCTGAAGAGTAAGTCTGAAACCAAAATGTATGCATTACAATCTAACTTGAGTACTCTACTGATATGCCTCCATTCTGCAAGATAGGGCACAATACAATACTAAATGGAAGCAAACAGAGTTATAACTGAAATACCAGTGCAGTCAGTGCAAATGTGGAAGGTTGTCAGGTGTGCCCCCCCAACCCCATGTATAAATGACAGTAACATGTAAGTTTGTAGAGTAATATCAGTGGAGCAGATTGCCTGAGCTGTCCCAATCAACATGATAATTGGTGTAGGTCCACTATTTGCAGGGGTCAGTGTGTGCCAATCTTTTGTGAGTGTTTAATATTGTCTGGAAGTGGACAGCATGTAGGCCTGAATGTTGTGTCTCAGTGGCCTAGGTACATTACTGTGGTTGACAGTGCCATGTTCCAACAACTGCAGTGCCAACCAATTTGCTTCTCAGCTACACCTATGTTACTAGTCATACACACACACACTGTCCAGATATCAATATGTGTTGCTGTCAGAAAGCTGGACAGGCTATAAACAGAGGTCCATACATAGAAACAGTACACAGGTGGAAGAACTCTATGTAGTGCCTAGAAAGTAAGTATGAAATGCACAGACCTTTGGAATTAAATATAGAGGTTAGCATCAGGTCAGTTGTCTGTCTAATATGGAATACTGGTTGTCTGCCCAATCACTGGCAGCCCACATAAGCCACAGTTATAAAGTCATGACACATTGCTGATGCCCATATACAAGGCAGGAAAAGGAGAAGGTCCCAGTCATATCTGTGAGTCAGGTGTCATAAGCTTCCATATCACACATGCACTCAGTCCGCCACCACCCACAACAGCCACAGGTATTTCATCAGTCATCTTCTTGCAATTGGGAATGATGTCAGAATCAGCACATGTATTTTATGGAATACACACAGGATGCAGTATGCTGACATGGTGTCCCATACAGGTGTGCCCGTAGCCGTAAGTAGCACCCTGCACACATCCAGAATGATGCATCACTATGAACTAGAAGGATTGCCAGGAACACCTCACCCACTTGCCCATGTCACCCCAGGGGAATCCACAGGCTTGCAGCCTGGTAAAGTACGAGTGACAAAATGCAGTGGCTTGCATTACTCTCATGTGGCCTACAGGCCTCTGGCAAATGCCCATGGCTCACCCATAGTGCCATCATATGCTTCACCCATAGTGCCATCATATGGAATGTCATAGGGTCCTAACTAACAACATAACACATTAAGCAGAAAACAAATGCAAGGCCATGCTGATAAATGCCAGTAGCATTCCTCTCCATGTCCTAGTGCAAGAATTGTGGACCACGACATAAATACTGCTGTGATAAAGGTCAAACTATAGAAATACTTCTGAGATATTGCTTCCATACTATTGGGAAGAGGATAGAATTACAGGGGGGTGGGGCATAAAAGCATGAACATCATGGTGTGTGTGAAGTCTGAAACTCAAAATGTCTGCTCATATTTCCCCCTGACTGCAAACCCATGAATGCACAACCACAAACCTTTTTGTAAACCACAATATGAAGAAAAAATTGACCAGATATACAAGTACTGCCTTTGGATAACCTGGCTAAATCTGTACAGCTAAGATGTATGTCCACAGCAGGATATGGCCATTTAGCTAAGTTGAGAAATGCACAAGAAGGGGATCCCCAGCCAGCAGAGCACCAAGTTGCTGGACCATGTACACAGACCCATCAATCAATTGCCTGTAGCCACCCCTCCACAATGGCAAGACTGTGCCACAATGTCTAGTCTTCGCCTCATAATATTGTATTTCCCTGGTAAATAACTGTGAGCAAACAATGATATATGTCAGTAGTTGATGACACAATACATTACACTGTATAACAGTACATATGTCCAAAAATCTATGCTAAAACAGAGCATGTTACACAAGCAACACAGACAGTAATAGGAAACGTAGTTACACAAAGTATCCCCCCATGTTTGTACCAATTGTGTCTGCATATTGGCAACCTATCTACAGACATCCTGCAAAAATAGCTTGCTAAGTGCAGCTGTAGCACACAAAACCCTGGACTTGAGTACAACTCTCCCTGGAATGGATTCCCACAAGCAATATAGAAGGTCATATTGGGCATGCTCCTACACTTACAGAAATAAAGCCCATGTCTGATACCACAGTGGACCATAGATATCTGTTATCTGCAGATGTCCGTGCACACACACCAAAATGTAAACTGTTTGGATTTCACACACACACATTAGACAGGAAAACCCACAGCCAGCTGTAGGTGGCAGACATGTGGTAAATCCCAATCTGTTTTGTGTGATACGCACACATATGTAAGGCCAACATACTACAATAATTCAAACATACACACACACACAGACATGGGGAACAGAGAGACAGACAGTGAGAGACAGTACCATTATGAAGCCTTTCCAACCCAGTACGCATCCCATAGTTCCACTCTACACTATCTGCTGATGTATGTCACCTTAGAAATTCCTTTGGACAAGCCTCAGATCTGTAAGCTCAATAGCGCATTCCATAACTTACTAAAGCAAATAAGTAGATAGGTAGGGTTTCGATTCTCGGTCCTGGCGAGTGTGTGTGTGTGTGTGTGTGTGTGTGTGTGTGTGTGTGTGTGTGTGTGTGTGTGTGTGTGTTTATGTGTGTGTGTTTATGTGTGTGTGTGTGTGTGTGTGTGTGTGTGTGTGTGTGTGTGTGTGTGTGTGTGTGTGTGTGTGTGTGTGTGTAAAGGAATTACTGTTTTACTCCATCCCCACCCAGTACACATCCCATTACCCAATATCAGAACATGTGCTGCAGTCAGTCACTGTACAAATTCCTTTTGTTAGCCCTCAGCCCTATAGGGTCTGTTGGGCTTCTGAGCCCTATATGCTCTGTTGTACTTCTGATAAATGTGTAACAGTAGAGTACCAATAAATATTTATGTAGCAATCCTAATCACAGTCCTGTCAAACGGAAAGGTGCGTCTGTGTGTATGTGTGTTTGTAGGTGAATTATTTTGAGGCCATTCCCACTCACTACATTTTACATTGCTCTTCTTTATCACTGCTGCTGTCACTCACTGTTAAAGATACCTTTGGACAATTCTTAAATATGCAAGCTTTGTGGCATGTCTGATAAATCCATAATACTATATTGCAGTAAACTACTTAGGTAGGAGTTCTAATCTTGGTCCTGGCAAGTGTAAAAGTGTTTTGTTTGTGTGAGAGTGTCTGTAGTTGTAAGGACATGATTTTGAGGCCATTGGCACTTACTACACTTCCCTTTCCTCTCCTTTAAAGGTGAGTGACATCAGCAGAAGGGATAAAGATACCTTTGGACAGCTCTCAAATATATAAGCTTTGTGGCGCGTCTGATAAATGAGTAATACTACAGTACAGTAAACTAGTTAAGTAGGAGTTCTAATCTCAGCCCTGGCAAGTGTAAAAGTGTGCTTGTTTGAGTGAGAGTGTCTGTAGTTATAGAGACATGATTTTGAGGCCATTGGCACTTACTACACTTCCCTTTCCCCACCTTTATAACTGCTGCTGATGTTACTCACCTTTAAAGATACCTTTGGACAGCTCTCAAATATATAAGCTTTGTGACGTGTCTGATAGGTAGGGGCTTGAATCTCATTTCTGTCAAGTGGGTGTGTCTCTGCTTGTGTCGTTAACATTGTGATCCGTATCCATTGGGGGGGGGGGTTTGGTCCACCCAGCAAACTACCAAATGTCCACTGTACAAGGCCCACTTTTGTGGTAGCTGTGGACACTCTTCAGTCCTATAATCTGTCATGTGACATTATAGAATAATATGGAGTCCAAAACAAGATATGTGGCCCTTGTAGCCCTGTGATACAATTCCACACTCAGGAATCATAGGAAAACACACTCATCTATCCATTAATCCCTATGTCACTAAGTGGTCTGCAAACAGGGTCACAGATGGATTTCACAGTGTGAAAGCAGTGGACTACATGTCAGACTGCAAAACAGTCATGAGTGGTGTCAGACTGCCAAACAGTCATGTGTGGAGTGCCACAGGTTTTTGTCCTGTGTCCAGTCTTGTGTGTGGCTCTGATATCCAGCCCAACAGCAATGAACTGTGGTTAACAATGTTTGCAGACAATTGCTAATTGGGGGGGGTCTGTTTACATCTGCAGATTATGTTAACATCTTGCATAAAGTTGTCACTGACACCTCCAGCTGTCGTCAGAACACTGGCCTTAGTCTCAGTGTCAAGAAATGTGTCCCGATCCCCTGTTGAATCAATGTGTTTTCCACAAATGACCACATTGGTGGTAGTCCAAAGGAGGCAGATGTCCTTATAGGAGGTATGTAAACACAGCTTGACAGCAACCTCTCTTCTAACTGCCACTGTGGACAGAATATCCTTCCATGTGGCACACTGCATAACTAAGGGTGTGTCATCCAGGAATGAAGAGGTTGTCTCCCCCTACTCCCTGCTCATTAGGCCAATCAGCAGGTCCAGTGGCCCATTTGCCATGTAACTCAGTAGACACCTTCAGCAAATGGGTAGGCTGCAAGTGTACCTGACATGCACAACCCTAGGCATGAAACAACTGTCTGATATGGAAAGAGACAAAGCCTCTGAGTGCTCCCGGTCACATCTTGCTACTTACAGGCAATCCCTGCTTGACTGACAATTTCATGTCTGCCCAGCTGTGTTACAAATGCCACAGCAAGGAAACCCCAATCTGTATGCAACACATGCCATGGATACCTCAATCACATTACCACATTCAACAGAACATGCTTGGGGACAGGTCCATACACTGGCCATGTTATGCAGTATGTGTTACATACATGTCAAAGCACCTCACTGGCCCTCTTCAAGAGAAATCCAGATGAGTGGAGGGTGAATATAACTGTCGCCCTGGAGATCACTTCAGGCAGCAGTTGATAGATGGCATGCTGACAAATGCCAGGTGCCATGATACCAGTGTACACACATGCCCTACTCTTCTCATATCTCCATGGACATTAGCCTGGTACACACCCATGGACACCTGCACCAGTGGACATCAGGAAGGACAAATGTGTCTGTATGCATTACTGCGTATAACAGTGTTTGTGAATTTGTAAACTTGTAGTTGAAAATACTCTGAGGACCTTCTCATCCACTACACCCCCCAGTGCTACACTTAGAAAGGGTTGCAGCTGTACTGCACTGTAAAAGTACCTTGTGACACCCTTCACCCTACGGTCTACCTTGAGCTTGCAGTACCAGCATAACAATGTTCTACCAATGAGTAGACAGGTGTGGTTTACTGAGCTCTGGCATATGTGAGTGTGTGTGTGTATGTGTTTGCAAGTGTGTGTGAGTGTGCATATTTGTAGGAGACAGCATTCTGAGGCCTCATTCTCCCAATACACTGCACAGTGCCATACATTACAAGGGATGGTGATGTTGCTCACCCTAGAAGAGTCATGAAACAATCTTCATCCTACTAGCTCTGTGGCATGTGCAATAAATGCATATCAGTGTAATAGCAATAATTGAATGGGCAGGCAAAGGTTTGAATCTCATTCCTGGTATATGTGTGATTGTGGGTTTGTCATAGCATTATCATAGGTATGAGTGAGTACTATATGCAATGTGGGTGGGATGCTGGGTGTAATTTTTACACCATGGTACCCACAGTACATGTCCCAAGGTCCACTGTATGAGAACTGCTGTCACCATCGACCATACAGGTAACTGATGACACTCTTCAGCCCAATAAGGCATGTGCTGTGTGCCAAAACAACAGTATGTACTGAATGACAAAATAGGCAGGGCTGCTAACCGCAGGTGTGGCAAATGCGTGTATGGCTGTATCTGGGTTGGTCATTGTGTATATGTCTGTAGCTGATAGTATTTCCTGGCCATTCTCACCCAGGACATCTCCCATTGCCGTACTGTGCAAGGCCAGTGGATGTTGTTCACCTTAGAGGAACCGTGGAGCATACTTCACCCTACTTTCTCCATGGTGTGTGCAATAAATGCAGAGCACTTGAACAGCAAGACATAGGTAGGTAGTGGTTCTAATCTCAGTCGTGCTAACCCTGTATGGTTGTGTGTGTGACATCAGTATTCTGACTGTGTGTTTGAGTGACAAATGTGGCCATGGTTTACAGTTTTACACCATTGTACTCCCAGCAAATGTGCTGTCCTTCATCCACGTGGCTGATGCCTAACTCCCACCACATGCTGTGGCACAGACATCCCACAGTCGACGACTGCCACCATCTCACCCAACAGTCTATGACCTCAGCATAATAATGGTGGGCTTCTCCAAGATCAAGAATGTTGCCATACATAGCATGAAGAGTTGAATTTGTGACGCTGAGAATATGTCCAGTGTTAGATTTGACACTTGCCTGTGCCTCCATGACAGTCCAAAACATGTGTCTAGTGATACCTGCTGTGGCAGTTGTGGCAGGGCCATGATGGGCAGCAGTATGAGCACCCCTGTCCATCCACATGTGTGGAATCTCCCTGCTCTCTGGCTATGGAAGGTGTATACACACTATATAGTTATCTTAAATTCACACTACAAACATGTATCATACTCATATTTACAGGTAGCATATGGATATGCACAATATCTACCCGTGGCACAGTCAATAGTGTTTGACAGACATCCCAGTGTTTGTCATATGTCAGCTGTCCTTTCCTGGGGTGAGTTAGGTTCTTGAGCTGTGTTCTATGTCACAGCAGAGAGAGGCAGATGCTATGGCCATAGGTGCTGTTTAGCAGGATATCACTACAGCAAGTCTTGCTCAGACATAAATCTTTCAAACTCCTATTTCCCATTATTAGAAAACACATACTACATTTACTTATATGCTGACTTGTTTGACATACATTTTTATTATATCACACTACACTGGGTTGTATCAGAAGGTTGCTCCACGTCTTTCTCTTACTCAGCGTGGAGTACTGGTAGACCAATATTTGGAATAGGTGTCTGCATGCCCTTTGTAGGTAATGCTCTTGACCAGGTGATGGCCTGTGCACCAACTGGTATTCCCCACTTGCTAACTGCATGCAGAGCAGCTGGGTAGTTCTTCCAATAGCCAGTGTCATGGCAACACACTCCTATAACTGAGTACTTAATGTGGGCATTGTCCCTTTGCCTTGGTTGTGAGGAACACATCCCAGAGGTGTATGGCTATTGAATGTTACACACAGCTGGTTGGAATAACTCTTACAACAAGACTTGTGGAGACAGGCCAACTAAATGGTGGAGAAGTTACAGACTTGGGAACCGAATGTGAGTATTGCTGTTATAAGGTGTAAATAATGCTAGTTTTACAGGCTGTGTGTGTACATGCTCCTTCTGCATGGATGTCAGTCTGACAAAGTTGTGTGTCTGTATAGCTCTGAATTGTAGGCCTATCCACATAATGGCCAGGGGTTTTCCTGTTATGTTTGGTGTGTTACCCAGATAGATGCTGTCCGTGGCAAATCAGTGGCATTCCCCGGTCATTGCTGCCAGTAAATGGCAACATCCATTTGTGTTGCTGACCTCATATCCCTCAGGATAGAGATGTTGCAACCAAACCTGTAACACCAGCAACCTTCTCAGTGTATAACAGCAATATTTCAAATATGGCCCTGTGTTTGGACCTTTGTCCTCCACTTATATGACAGGCTTTGTCCAGTTGTCATGCAGTAGAAGGTTGATAGGTATGGTCTATCAGTATTTAGTGCTGACATTCCTGCTATCATCACATTAAGTGAGGTAGGAGCCATACATATGAGTGCAAAGGCTGGACAGCATGTAGAACCCTGTACAGTCAAGAGATGGATCTGTGGAATAGTAGGACATGGCTTAGAATCAGTTTGTTACAACATGTGAAAGATATTAGTTATTACAAGGACAAACGTTCTATAACTGTTACTTATCATACATTTCACCATGGGGACTGCAGTGGGTTACAATGTACTTTTTTGGAAAAAAAAGAAATTATGTCTTACCATAACGTTCCATCTGTGTTGTAGATCTTTGTTCATTCCATTACTATTAGGACCTCGGTTCCGTCCTCGGAACTGATACAGCCGTTTCCAAGAACGCGCCAGCCAAAAACTCTCAGCTAAGACCTACCCATAATGCCCCTCTCCTAGTTACTCCAGATCGAGTTTGCCCGCCCCTAGATAATAAATAAAGTAATAGAAAAAATAGTAGAAGGCTCTGTCTGAGCAAATACCCTAACCAGGAGTTCCTAAATTCCACCAGGAGTCCATGCAGGAGGAAGGAGGGCAGGAAGTAATGAATGAACAAAGATCTACAACACAGATGGAACGTTATGGTAAGACATAACTTCATCTGATGTTGTAAATCTTTGTTCATTAATTACTATTAGGACGGAGTCCCCAGCTACTTGAGTCCTGGGTGGCCCTAAGGAAGGATATTCCTGAGCATCATAGAACCAAAAGATGCTCGTCCCCTGGAGGCCAAATCCAATTTGTAATGAGAGATAAAAGTATGAGGTCTTGCCCAAGTGGCTGCTGCACAGATAATATCCATAGAGGCTCTGGAATGAAATGCTACAGAAGTAGCCATAGATCTGGTAGAATGAGTCTTTATTCTGGAAGGTAAGGATAGCTTATTCTGTTGGTAGATAAAGGTAATGACGTTTCTAAGCCAGGAGGATAAAGTCACTTTGGAAACAGGTTTACCCAATTTGGGTCCTGCAAAGGTCACAAACAATTGATCTGTTTTCCTGAAAGATTTAGTCCTGTCCAAATAACAATGAAGCTGCCGATGCACATCAATGGTATGCAAAAGGTGCTCCCCTCTATTAGAATGCTGAGGGAAGAAAACCAGCAGGTCAATAGATTGGTTAATGGAAAAAAGTACAGTTGTGTACACTTACCATAAATGTAGATGTTCGAGTGTATTCACGGTTGCAGTCATTACATTGGGGTAATCTGCTGGCAGGTTGCCCTCACTCGGCCTGAATAACAAAGTCTTGGGTCCTGCGTCGGTTGCTGTCTCTTCTTCCATGACGTCAGGTCGTCAGGGGTATAAAACACGCAGCCGACGCCATTTTAATCATCAGATTTTCTTGCCCTACATGTCAGGTGTCCCCCAAATGGGGAGCAATATATATATATATATATATATATATATATATATATATATATATATATATATATATATATATACATGTAATTTAGGCCACCAAAAATATATATAATATACATATATATATATATATATATATATATATATATATATATATACCTCCAACTAAAAGCAAATACACCAAAATGGCTTTTGAGCATAGTAAAAGAAAGAAGAGAAATAGGGGGCTGGCGGGTGGGTAACGAGGACAGCAACAGTGAATACACTTGAACATATACATTTATGGTAAGTGTACACGACTGTACTATGTTCTTTGCGTTTCACTGTTGCAGTCATTACATTTGGGTAGAATCCCAAAGCTATGGCTGGAAGGATGGAATTATACAGCATTAGGAGCAGCTATAAGGCCCTGAAGGACAGCAGTGGCAAAGCCTGCTCTGGATTTAGAAAACAGAGGTAAATGGTAATGTGTGGTGAACGTATGAACTGAGCTCCAAGTAGCAGCTTCTAGAATGTGTCTGGTAGGAACCCCTCTGAGAAAAGCTGCAGAAGTAGATGCAGCCCTGGTGGAATGGGATCTGATCCCCTTGGGGACAGGTTTACCATGGTGCAAGTAGCAGAAACGAATACAATGGCTTATCCATTTTGAAATAGTCTGCTTTGAAATAGCCTTTCCCTCTACTCTTGCAGCAAATGCCACCAGTAATTGCTCAGATTTTCTTAGAGATTTTGTCCTGTTTAAGTAGGATCTTAGTTGTCTATGTACATTCAATGAATGCAGAATCCGCTCCCCCTTGTTCTGTGGATTTGGGAAAAAAGTTGGCAGATGAATGGTCTGATTAAGAGCCACACTGTATACCATCTTAGGCATAAAGGACGGATTGGTCCTGAGGGCCACCCTGTCCGGATAAAAGATAATGAAAGACTCCACTGCCATGTGGGCCTGTAGTTCTGAAATCCTTCTAGCTTGAAGTGACTGCTAAAAGAAAAGCTGTCTTCCAAGAGAGAAATTTTATGTCTGCAGTAGCAGCTGGTTCAAAAGGAGGTAGTGTGAGTCTTTCCAGCACAAAATTGAGGTCCCATGCAGGAGCTGAAGCTCTCCTGGGAGGTCTCAAATTTTTGGCCCCTCTGAGGTACTGCTTTAGCAGGGGATGAGAAAAGAGAGGAGGCTCTGTGTTGTAATGAATGGCAGAGGCATGGATCTTTATGGAAGAAAAAGGCCCTTATGCAGCATCCCAGTTAAATATTGCAGAATCTGATGAATATTGGGCATTGCTGTGTTTATTCCTTGTGCTTGGTTCCAAGCACAGAATCTTTTCCATTTATCAGCATAAGATTTTCTAGTACTAGGCCTTCTGGCCTCCAGAATGACATCCATCACAGGTTTACTGAGAGATGTGACTGGTGAAATTAGTTGATTAGCCATGCTGCAAGATTCATAGTTTGGAGCTGAGTGTGCAGAATTTGATAGCTCTGCTGAGACAGTAGATAAGCTGCCTGCGGCAGGAGCCATGGAGGAAGGTATGACATATTGTGTAGGAGGGGGTACCAGTGTTGGCACGGCCAGTCTGGAGCAATCGGAATCATTTTTGTTTTTTCCTGTCTGACTTTTAGTAAAACCTTGGAGAGCAGAGGCAGAGGAAGAAAGGCATAGACTGATAGGTTTTTCCAGCTGAAGGATAGAGCATCCACTTTCCAAGCTTTCTTGTGATGAATTCTTGTGCAGAACTTGTCCAACTGATAGTTTTGGGGAGAGGCAAAAAGATCTATGTCTGGGCCTCCCCATCTTTGTGTCAACATGCTGAAGATTTGTGGATCCATTTTCCATTCGTGTGGGTCCATAACATTTCTGCTTAGTTCGTCTGCCAGAGTATTTTGCTTTCCTGGCAGGAATTGAGCTTGTAGAGGTATTTGGTAAGTCAAGGCTGTGTTTCACAAAGCCATGGATAGTCTGCAAAGGGGGTATGAGTGGGTACCCCCCTGCTTGTTTATGTACTACATAACTGTGGTGTTGTCCGTCTTTATCAGTAGGTGTCCAGGATGAAGAAAGTCCTTGAAGGCTGTCAAAGCATTCTGTACAACTAGCATTTCTTTCTGGTTGATATGTAGGTGCATTTGAATTGGCCTCCATTCACCCTGAATGCATCTCCCTGCCAGATGGGCCCCCCAAGCATAATCTGATTAGTCTGTAGTCAGGGTTTGGGTGGCAGGGGGTGGAATGAATGACAGTCCCTTGTTTTGGTGGCAGGCCTCTGCCCACCATAGAAACTCCTGTTGCAGGCAAGTAATGATAGGAATCATTGTTTCCAGGCTGTGACAATGTTGACTCCATAAGCTTTTTAGGTACCATTGACATTTCTTCATATGCAGTCTTGCACATGGAATTAGTAAAATGCAGGAAGCCATGAACCTCACGGCCTGCAGAACTTGTCTTGCAGATAGCTGGGTTTTTGTGGCCACTTGTTTGAAGTATGTCATCAATTGATTTTGTTTGTCTGGCGTGAGGTAAGCCATCTGGGCAGTTGTATTCAAGCTTGCACCCAGGAATGTAACTATTTGAGAGGCTACCAGTTGTGATTTCTTTTCGTTGATGGTGTATCCTAGGCAAGTTAGAAGCCCTTTTACAAACACCAGATGTTGAAGAGTGTCCTTGTTTTCTGCCTGAATTAGACAATCGTCCAGATAAGGATACATTTGAATGTTTCTTTGTCTGCAGAATGCAATTACTGGTGTCAGGCACTTTGTGAAGATCCTGGGCGCAGTAGATAAGCCAAAGGGCAGTGCAGAGAACTGGTAATGCAAAAAGCCTGCTTTGAAGCGGAGGTATCTTCTGCAAGATTCCCTGATTGGGATATGCAGGTAAGCCTCTTTTAAGTCTAGAGTTACCAACCAGGCATCCTTGGCCAGCATAGGCAGTAACTGTTGTAGAGTCAGCATCTTGAATTTTGGAATGTCCAGGAAAAGTATTTAGAATGGATAAGTCCAGAATTGGACACCATGATTTGTCTTTTCTGGGTACCAGGAAAAGTCTTGAATAAAAACCTTGTCCTTTTTCCTTTCCTGGTACTGGTTGAACAGCCCCCATATCCATGAGGACATAACTTGTCTCTGGGTCTTTGCCCACTGATTTGGAGGCAGATCTGGCCATCCATTTGGCATTGGCAACGTGTAGAAATGAAATCTGTATCCCTGGGATACTATATTTAAGACCCACTTGTCCTGGGTAATTAGATGCCAGTTTTGTGCATGAAGTGCTAGCTTTCCCCCCAAAGGGGCTGCCAAAAGATAAGTGCTTGGAAATGACAGACGAAAGTCATTGAGACTGTTTACCGTAGGGAGGGGCCTTGCTACTTCCAGATTTGGAGGTGGAGGCACCCCATTGTTTTGCTCTGTAAGTTCCTTGTGACTGAAACCTGGAGCCTTTGGAATGTCTGGGTTTGGCCTGAGCGGCTCTGTTGGGTACTGGAAAGGACCAATTCTTAGTAGGCCAGTGCCTACTGAACCTGGGTGGCTACACTTGTAGGAAATCTTTTACAGTTTGCATATATTTAGCTTTGTCTTCCATCTTTTTCAAAACTTCCTCTGCCTTATTACCAAATAGACTGTCCTGTTGTAAAGGAGCATCCAACAATTTTGCTTTAACATGATCAGGCAGATTTTGCTCCTTGAGCCAAGCATACCTCTTTATTACAGATCCAGTTACGGCGGCCCTGCAAGAGGCCTCCAAGGAATCAAAACCCCATTGCAAAGTATGCTTTCCTCTACATGTTCAGCTGAATGCAATTTTTTTGTATCTTTCGGCTTTTAGGGGTCACCACAGCGGAACTCCGGTCCGCTAATGATTGACAGTAGAGTATTATGTGCTGTCTTGCCGGGCCTAATGCACAACTTTCAACAAAGGAACACCCGTTCACGCATGTCGCCACACAGAAGACGCTCTAACTGAGAATCAAACGGGCAACGTCTATCTGTGAGGCGACAACGCTACCGAGCACCACCATGCAATAAATCCTGCAAATCTTTATTTTCCATACAGTCAGAAATCAACATAATTTTCTGTTTCAGTAAGCCCATGACATGCTGCTGATATTTAAGCATATGAAATTGACAGTTTAAAGCCCTGATAGCCAGGGTTGCAGACGTGTAAACCTTCTTACCCCATCTATCCAGCGTCCTGGAATCTCTATCAGAAGGGGGTAGGATTTTTAGCAGTAGAAGCCTTAACACCCTTGGGACCCTGAGAAATTGTTCCAGGATCAGCAGTAGGGTTTTAAAAAGAAACTTGCGGGAGTCAGGAACCCTGTAATATCTGTCTGGCTTACTAGGAGCCGGGGGCAGGGAGTCAGGAGCCATGCTGGATTCTGAGAAAACATCATCAACAATGCCTAAAACAGGAGGTATAGCCAAAGGCCTATGCTGAAGAAGAAGAAAATCCCTAAGCCTCTTTTTCGATTCTGAAAAATCCTGACTCTCCCAATGAAAATGTTCCCTTAAGATATGCAAAGTTTCTCCAAAAGAAAAGTCATCAGGAGGAGAAGCAGAAGGAATGGATTCTTCTGCATCAGAATCCTCATAAGGTGGAATAGAAAATTCCTGATCAGAAGAGGAATCAGAAGAGGTGGAAACCTGATCTGAAGATTTATAATAAGTGCCTAGCCTAGGCCTCTTCACAGGAGGGGGTTGGGAACCCCTGATCAAGATAATTAAATCCTCAGCCATTTTGATCATTTGTTTTTTAAGCATAGGGGCCTGAACACGTGGCCCATGCGTTAGTTTTTTGGACATCGAAGTTGGTTTTGGTCTTGTTTTTGATGATAGCGTCTGTTTCATGTACAAATCTTTAGGTCTGTAAACACCCTCAGAAGCCGGTGCCTGCTCAGCGGCTCTGGACCCATCTAAGGTAGAGACATCCGCGGGTCCAATACCTGAAGTGTCTCACTCCATACCGGACTCCAAATGGGTCTCGGTAAAGGACTGTGAATCAAAAGTAGCGGGCATCAGGGGCTGCGAAAGCGCCTCACTGAGTACTGGTGAACCGGCGACTGGCTTAGGAGAAGCTTCCTCGTCGGTTTTGGACCTTGACGGTCTGTCTCTTTTTCTTTGTGTTTTTTGTGAATTCCGGTAGTCGGATTACTAACCAACGACATTTCTGGATAGTTAAATCTTGAGCCAAAATAATGAGAAGCAAAGATATATCGACACTTAATAGTGCGCTGATTAAATTTAGCACAAAACTGACAGCAAGGCACGTTGTGGTCAGGGCATAGGCAAGGAATACAGTACAATTGAAAGTCCTTATGAGGTATTTGCTTCCCACAAGTAATACAATTATTAACTTTTACTGACATCGGTAAGGAGCAAGAAAAGAAGTTTCCTCAACAGGGTACTTAGCTTTAGGGTGAAGACTTCAGTTCTGAAACTCAAAAACGAAAATTTCAGGAGTTGGCCGACCGGCACTTGCGAACTGCTTCTGCTTCGGGCACCGCGCGGCAAGAAAGACTGATTAAAATGGCGTCGGCTGCATGTTTTATACCCCTGACGACCTAACGTCATGGAAGAAGAGACAGCAACTGACGCAGGACCCAAGACTTTGTTATTCAGGCCAACTGAGGGCAACCTGCCAGCAGATTACCCCAATGTAATGACTGCAAAAGTGAAACACGAAGAACATCCAGAAATTACTTTGGGCAAAAAAGAAGGGTCAGTACGAAGGGACACCCTATCCGTGTGGAAGATCACGTAAGGCCTCTTGACACTCAAGGCCTGCAGCTCAGATACTCTTCTCCCTGAGGTAAGTGCTACTAAAAGTAAGGTTTTCCATGACAAAATTTTAAATCACATGAATCAAAGGGCTCAAAAGAAGGACCTGTGACAGACTGAAGTACCAAAGTCAAGTCGCAGGGTTCTAAGAGAGGCTTGACTGGAGGTTTAACATGTAATACTCCTTTCAAAAAGGTCTTGCATAGGCGGTGTGACATAACTGAAGAACTATCAAGTCCGTTATGAAAAGTGGCGATAGCTGCTATATGTACAGTGATCATCAATGCAGAGGCTCCTGCATGTAACAGAGTAGTCAGGTATTGTAGGATCTTTTGAATAGGCATAGAAAAGGGGTCTATGTTCTGATCTTTGGCCCAAATAGAGAACCTAGTCCATTTCCTAGAATAAAATTTCCTGTTGGAAGGTTTGTGTGAAGCCAGAAGAATTTCACGAACTGGAGATGAGATGTCAGGCAGCCTGGTAATCACTGGAAGTGGAGGAACCAAGCTGTGAGCTTGAGACTGTGCAGGTTCGGATGACTCAGTCCCTGAGGATGAGAAAACAGTTCTTGGGAATGATCAAGGATCCACGAGCTGTGAATCAGATGAGGCCATCGAAATGGGAACCAGACTTGACGGGGCCAGTAGGAGGCAATGAGGATCATTTTGCTTCTCAAGCTCTGACCTTTCTGGAGAAATTCTGGAATGAGGGGAAACGGGGGAAAGGCATACAGAAGACCCGGGGGCCAATCGTGCGTTAGAGCGTCCCTCGGTGGTTCCTCCTGGGGGGGAATCAGGACAAAGCAGCTTCTGCATTTGTAGTTTAGGAGGGAAGCAAACAGGTTGCAGTAAGTCGCCCCAGCGTTGGAAGATCCGATCCGCTGTTACAGTGTTGAGGGACCTCTTGTGAGGCATCAGGATGTTCCTGCTCAGAGTGTCCGCAATAAGGATGGAACTTCCGGGAATCTGCGTTGCTATAAAGAAGCGGGTTGGAAGCTATCGCCCAGTGCCAAATCTTCATGGCTTCCCGACACAGGGGGTAAGACCTGGTTCAGCCTTGCTTGTTGATATACCAGACGACGGACATGTTGTCTGACTGAACTGCAATGGTCCCAGCAGGTAGGGATGCATGGAACGCCTGCAATGCTAAGAGAACTGCCCTCAGTTCCAGGACATTTATGTGCAAATTGGCCTCCATATGGGACCAGGTGCCTTGGACAGTCTTTCCCGGGAAATGCCCCACTCCCCACCCTAACAGGGAAGCATCTATGGTCACTGTGGCAGTGGGCTGGGGAAGACAGAATGTCTTATTTTTGAAAGACTGTGAGGGAGAAGAGAAGCTTTTCAGGATGTTGTGTCAAAGACCGCTCCAATAAATTCCAGTGTCTTCATCGGGGATATTTGAGATTTGTCCTTGTTGATTGTAATCCCCAAGCGGAGAGCGAGACCTTGAGTGTAAGAGAGGCTGCGGACTAGGAGATTCCTGGTCGGAGCGGTAAGGTGCCAATTGTCTAGACAGGGAAACACCTGGAATCCTTGTAGTCAAAGATGAACTACCACAGCTGCCATACATTTGACGAACACTCGGGGGGGCTATCGAGAGACCAAATCGCAGTGACCTAAGCTGGTAGTGATTGGCTTCCAGCTGGAAGCGGTGATCCATCTTTATGTGGTAGTACGTGTCTTGGAGGTCTATAGAGCACATCCAATTGTCCCTCCCAAAGAAGGGAAGCATGGACTGTACCGTGACCATCCAGAATTTTTGATGTTTGATAAATTTGTTCAATAGGCTGAGATCCAGGATTGGTCTCCAGTCCCCTATCTTTTTTGGCACTAAAAAGAACCTCGAGTAAAACCCGGATCCTGTCTGGTCTGGTGGGACTGATTGGATGACTTTCTTAGCAGCTTTTCTATTTCTTCTTTCGGCTGCTCCCGTTAGGGGTCGCCACGGTGGATCATCTGTTTCCATTTCTTCCTGTCATCTGCATCTTGCTCTGTCACACCAACCACCTGCATGTCCTCTCTCACCACATCCATAAACCTTATCTTAGGCCTTCCCCTTTTCCTGTTACCTGGCAGCTTCATCCTTAGCATATTTTTCCCAATATACTCTGCATCCCTCCTCAGCACATGTCCAAACCAACATAATCTTGTTTCTCTGGCTTTGTCTCCAAACCTTCCAACCTGGGCTGATCCTCTAATATACTCATTCCTAATCCTGTCCCCCCTCGTCACACCCCGTGCTACTCGTAACATCTTTAACTCTGCCACATCCAGCTCTGACTCCTGCCTTTTTGTCAATGCCACTGTCTCCAACCCATATAACATAGCTGGTCTCACTACTCTCTTGTAAATCTTCCCTTTCATTCTTACTGGTACTAATCTGTCACAAATCACTCCTGACACTCTTCTCCACCCACTCCATCCTGCCTGTACTCTCTTCTTTACCTATCTTACACACTCACCATTACTCTGAACTGTTGATCCCAAGTATTTAAACTCATCCACCTTCGCCACCTCTACTTCCTGCATGCTCACCATTCCTCTATCCTCCCTCTCATTCACACACATATATTCTGCCTTAGTCCTGCTGACCTTCATTCCTCTTCTCTCTAGAGCATATCTCCACCTCTCCAGGATCTCCTCCACCTGTTCCCTACTCTCACTACATGTCATCTGCAAACATCATAGCCCACGGGGACTCCTGTCTGATCTCGTCTGTCAACCTGCCCATCACCAGTGCAAATAAGAAAGGGCTCAGAGCTGATTTTTATTTTATTTATTTTTATTTTACATTTGTTGACCGGGATAGTCCGACTGGATGCATGTCCATTTTCAGCAGAGGCCCGGGGAGAAAAGCTCCAAGGGTAAGCAGATACAGCATTACATAATACCAGCATTACATATTACAAACAGACTATTTACAGAGATTACATAAGTAAGCAAGTTAAACAAGTTCCACAGGTTACAGTTAATCCTGAGCACAAGTCAAGATTAAATTAAATTACACAGTAAACTGGTTAACAGATTTTTACACATTCTAGAGAGAGTTAGCCAGGCTTGATACATTGACATAGCCAGTTAAGTGACAAATGTTGTTTGAGTCTAGTTTTAAATTGACCTAAGGTGGAAAGTAAGGTAATATCAGCTAGAAGAGAGTTCCAGGATCTACTTACAGAGTTTGCAAAGAGAGAATCACCGGCTGTGTTATTAATTTTGCTAGTCTGAATTTGTAGTTTGTTAGGGGATCGAAGCGGTCTAGGATTGTTATGGGGGTGATAATATTTTTAAGTGCAGGAGTACTGTTCGGATTATAGAGGATTTTATAGGCCATAATCAGTTGGTTATACTGGATTAGGCTGGGTAGTTCAAGCCAACCAAGCTGATTTAGATTGATGCATATTGGGCGACTTCAACTACCCAAACATTGACTGGGAGCACTACTCAAGCCCCAGCACCTTAGCCCAAAGGTTCCTGGAAATTATAAACTCAAATGCTATGGAACAACTAGCCACCACTCCCACAAGAGGGGACAACATACTAGACCTGATCATTACCAACATGGGGACTCTATGCTCCACACCAGAAGTATATCCCTCATTGGTAAGATCAGACCATAAATTAATTTCACTGGATGTCCACATCCCGACCCCACCCCCAGACCAGAAAACCACAGTGAAAAACTTCTCAAAGCGAACTTCTCACTTCTCAAAACCAGTGGAATCCTTCAAGGCCCCATGGCCAGTGGAAACTCTGCCCAAACTGCAGAATCCTATATAGCATTCTACAGACATCTCCAGGAATGCATGGATCATGCTATCCCAAACAAAACCAAGACCCAATCATCCAAAGGCAGGCGTCCAGTCTGGTGGACTCCTGCCATAAATAAACTGTACAACAGAAGGAGGAAGCTACTACATGATAGAGCAAAATCCTAATAGGGAAGGCATCTCTGATCAGTACTAGCAAAAATTACGATCCCTCATAAAATCCTCCAAGGCCAGCTTCGAGAGAAAAATTGCACAGGACACCAAAGACAATCATAAGGCTTTTTTCAGTTATATTAGGAACCTGGGATGCAACTCCCAGACTTGTTCTGAGTTGATTCTAAATGACAAAAAATACACTGAACCCACAGACATCGCCAATATCCTGGCAGACAGGTTCAGTGCAAACTTCTCCCCCCCCCCCACCAAAAGAGCAAGTATCTATCCCGGCAGAGGGCTGCCTCCCAAACATCTCTGATGGTCAGGTGAAGGCTGCCCTCTCCAAAGCAAAAAACACTGCTTCCATGGGACCAGATGGCGTCCCAGGTTGCGTCCTACATGAACTCCTAGAGGAACTAATCCCTCAAATAAAACAGTTATACAATCTCAGCCTCACTACAGGATATGTGCCCACAGAATGGCGTACAGCAACAGTGGTCCCACTCCACAAAGGTGGAGCCTCTACGGACCCTGGAAACTATCGCCCCATAAGCCTGACTAGCTTAGTCTGCAAGGCTATGGAGAGGATCATCATGGAGCTCATAAACAAAGACATTAGGGACCTACTGACACTAGATCCTACCCAGTTCAGTTTTGTCAAGGGCAGATCCTGCCTTTTGAACCTGGTTGACTTCTTCGAAACAGTCACCAAAGCCATAGATGAAGGGAAGGTAGTCCACACAGCCTATCTGGACCTTGCAAAGGCATTTGACACAATACCCCACTCGGGCATCATAGATAAGCTATCCAACTTAAATATAAACCCCTATGTCACAAGATGGGTCCCAAACTGGCTCAAAGACAGAACCCACAGAGTGAGAGTTGCTGGAGCCATGTCAGACTCGAAACCGGTCACAAGTGGCGTCCCACAGGGTTCTGTCCTGGGACCACTCTTGTTCGGTATATACTTTTCCGAGGTACAGGCAAACATGGGAGGACTATGGCTCACCAAGTTCGCAGACGACTGCAAACTGAGCGCCATAATCGACTCTCCAGCTGACAGAAACATCCTTCAAAAAGGTCTCACAGAGACAGATAACTGGTGCCAGCGCCATGGTTTAAAGCTAAATGCCAAAAAATGTATAGTCATACCCTTTGGCAAAAACAATGTGCCCACAAATTACCACATAGGCAGAAACACATTAAATACAGAGAAAGTTATTAGGGACCTGGGGACCCAAGTTGATAGCAATCTCTCCTTTGAAAACCACATTGCCAAAATGGTCAGAAAGATCTTCTACATAGCCCACCTCATCACGAAGGGTTTCACATCTAGATCAAGAGAGGTAATCGTGCCCCTTTATTCATCCCTCATCAGGCCCATCATAGAATACAATGCCCCTTTTGGGATGCACCTTACCCGACACCTGCAGCAATTAGAAAGACCCCAAAAGTATCTCACCAAGAGGATCAAGGGTCTCAAACAGATGCCATATGCTGCTCGGTTAAAAAAACTCCAGCTCTACTCAGTTGCATACCGCCTACTTCGAGGCGATCTATGCCTGACATACAAAGCTATGTCAAATCCAGAATTAATGGACATGCTCCACCTCAGTAAATCTAAATCCCTTAGAGCCACACGCTCGAGGGACTTGAACCTCAGCACAGAAATAAATAGAACTTGCTGGAGGGACAGGTTCATAACCCAGAGGCTCCCTTCGTTCTGGAATTCCAGTTCATGTGAGGCAGAGCACCTCACTGAATCTCTTCAAGAAGAATCTCGATAGGTGGATGGGGGATCGTAGGTTTGTCCCAAGGATTACTCCCGTGTCACTATTAGACAGAGGCACAGTAAACTAAACCCTTAAAAAGAGCACAGTATACTCAAATCAAGGGGTGGCGTAAGCCATACAGAATCGGGCTAGGCTTATAATTGCCCCAGGGCAGATAGCCTAGTATGAACCTATGAACCTAAAAGGTAGCCCAGTGGCAAACCTGGCAATGTGGTTGTAGCAAATTGAGAGTTTGTTAAGGCAGTCTTGTTCAAATTCGAGAGTAGAGGGGATGCATACACAAGGGTTGAAAGAAGGTGAGAGCGAGCTATGGCAATTTTAGCTGGAGGGGTTAGGAAGGCTTTTATTCTGTAAAGTGACCCTAGTTTTTTATTGATGGTTTTGATAGTCTGATCCTTGATGTAATTCCACCTCCACCTTAAGCGCATCCGTCACTCCCACCGCAGACCTCACTGCTGTCACACTACCCTCATACAAATCCTGTACCACCCTTACATACTTCTCTGACACTCCCGACTTCCTCATACAATACCACAACTCCTCTCTAGGCAGCCTGTCATATGCTTTTTCTAAGTCCACAAAGACACAATGCAACTCCTTCTGATCTTCTCTGTACTTTTCCATCAAAACTCTCAGAGCAAACATTGCATCTGTAGTGCTCTTTCCTGGCATGAAACCATACTGCTGATCACTAATCATCACCTCCCTTCTTAACCTAGCTTCCACTATTCTTTCCCATAACTTCATGCTGTGACTGATCAACTTAATCTCTCTGTAGTTACTATAACTCTGCACATCACCCTTATTCTTAAAAATCGGTACCAAAACACCTTTTCTCCATTCCTCAGGCATCCTCTCACTTTCCAAGATTTCATTAAACAATCTAGTTTAAAAACTCCACTGCCATTTCACCTAAACACCTCCATGCTTCCACAGGTATGTCATCTGTACCAACAGCCTTTCCATTCTTCATCCTTTTCATAGCTATCCTTACTTCCTCCTTGCTAATCCACTGCACTTAATGATTCACTATCCCCACATCAACGTTCTCTCCCTCTCATTCTCTTCATTCATCAGCCACTCAAAGCACTCTTTCCATCTGCTCAACACACTCTCCTCGCTTGTTCATAGGTAGGTACTAGGCTAATCGGCCCTGGAGCCTATACAAGCCCAGCCAAAAAGGTAGCCTGGCTTTTGCCACACAAGAAAATTATTTTCCTGTGCCACTGTCGAACAGAGCCACAGAAGTGATCCCCAGGGTGAATTTCCTATTTCCCATCCAATCATCAAGATTTTTCTTGAAGAGTGCTAATGAGGAGCTTTGTTTGATATAGATAGGTAGTTTATTCCAGAGTATGGAAAGTCTCTGGGACAGGAATCTATCCCTCCGGCATGTTCTGTTTATTGTGGTGATAAGGTTTAGGTCCCTAGAGCGTGTAGCTCAGAGGGATTGGGATTTCTTTAAGTGGAGCATGTCCAACAGCCCTGGGTTTGACATAGCTTTGTATGTTAGGCAGAGATCACCTCTGAGTTGGCGATATGCGAGGGAGTAAAGCTGGAGTTTTTTGAGACGGTCTGCGTAGGGCATCTGTTTGAGGCTGGTAATCCTCTTTGTGAGGTATTTCTGTGGCCTTTCCAGTTGTTGTAGATGTCTTGTGAGGTACAAACCAAAAGGGGCGTTGCACTCTATAATGGGTCTAATGAGTGATGAGTAGAGGGGAACAATTACCTCTTTTTTTCTGGATGAGAAAACTTTTGTGATGAGGTGTGCCACATAGAAGGATTTCCTGACTACTGTGGCGATGTGATTATCAAAGGAGAGACTACTGTCCACCTGTGTCCCAAGGTCTCTTATCACACTTTCAGTGTTAAGTAAACTACCGCTTATGTTGTAGTTCATGGGTACAGAGTTTTTACCAAAGGGAATGACAATGCACATTTTGGCATTGAGCTTGAGGCCATGGCTTTGACACCAGGCATCTGGCTCAGTGAGGCCCTTTTGTAGGATGTCCACATCGTTAGGAGTTTTGATTATGGCTCCTAGTTTGCAGTCATCTGCGAACTTCGTTAGCCAAAGACCTTCTGTGTTAGCCTGTACTTCAGAGAAGTAGATAGCAAATAGGAGAGGACCCAGGACTGAACCCTGTGATACTCCACTTGTCACTGGTCTGAAGTCAGATTTGAAGTCTGCTACTTTCACAGTGTGGGATCTGCAGTGAGCCAGTTGGCAACACATCTTGTAACATGGGGATTTATACCTAGTTTAGTGAGTTTATCTATAATTCCATAGTGAGGGATGGTGTCGAATGCCTTGGCAAGATCTAGATAGGCTGTGTGAACCACCTTACCCTCGTCTACAGCTTTGGTGACTGCATCAAAGAAGTCTATCAGGTTTAGGAGACATGATCTGCTTTTTACAAACCCGAACTGGGTGGGGTCCAGAGTTTGGAGATTACCAATGTCTTTGTTTATAAGTTCCATGATGATACGTTCCATGGCCTTGCACACCAGGCTCGTTAGGCTAATGGGGCAGTAGTTCCCGGGGTCCGTGGTGGCTCCCCCCTTGTGGAGTGGGATAACTGTCGTTGTACGCCATTTAGCAGGCACAAAGCCTGAGGTGAGGCTATGATTGAACATGGTACTTAGGTGGGGTGCCAGTTCATTCTGTAGTTCGGGTAAAACGCAGCCTGGGATGTTATCTGGTCCCATGGATGCCGTGTTCTTGGCTTTGGAGAGTGTGGTTTTTACCTGTGCAGCCGTGATTACAGGAACTTTGCATTCTTCCAGTATAGAGATGGGCTTTTTAGGGGTGAGAGAGCGGTAAAGTTAGTACTGAACCTATCTGCCAGGATGTTGGCAATATCAGTTGGGTCTGTATATTTAGTGCCATTGTGCTGTAACTCAGAGCAGATCTGAGTGTTGCTATTGAGATTCTTGACATAGCTATAGAATGCTTTGTGGTTGTCTTTAGAATCAGTGGTGATTTTGTTTTCGCAAGTAGCTTTGGAGGATTTTATCAGGGATCGTAGCTTCTTACTGAGGCTAACAAGGGAGCTCCTCCACTCATGGGATTTTACTCTCTTTTGCAATAGTTTCTTCCTTCTGTTGTACAGTTTGTTTATGGCAGGGGATCACCAGATTGGCTTCCTTTTTTGGAGGATAGCATCTTGGTTCTGTTTGGGATAGCACGATCCATGCAGTTGTGCAAGTGCTTATAAAGTGCAATTGTGTAGGATTCAGTAGTCGTAACTGTATTGCCCATCTGAATGGGTGTCATAAAGTTCACCACTTCTGTCTTAAGAAGCATGAAGTTGGCTTTGGAGAAATTTTTTACCATGGTTTCCTTAATGGGGGCAGGATGTGGATATCTAGGGTAATTAGCTTATGGTCGGATCGGACCAATGAGGCGTTGACTTCAGGTGTCGAACACCGGTCACTCATGTTGGTAATGACTAGATCTAGAATATTGTTGCCCCTGGTGGGGGTGTGGATAAGTTGATCCAGGGCATTGGAGTTTATGAATTCCAGAAAGCGTTGAGCGAAGGAGTTGGTACATGAGTAGTTTTCCCAGTTAATGGTGGGGTAGTTGAAATCGCCCATTATTAGGGTGTTTCGTTGAACCCTAATATTTTCCAGTACATCAAGAAAAGAGGAGTGGGAATCCTGGGGCATGGTGGGGGATCTATAGCAAGCTACAATTTGGATTGCAGTTTTGCCCAGAGTTAGTTGCACTTGGATAACCTCGGCTGCATTAGGCTGAGCAACTAGCCTGGAGATGTGGATATCCTTAATGAATATGGACACACCTCCGCCTTTGGTGTTCCGGTCCAGGTTACGTGGCCAAAAAGTGTGGTATGAGTTATAGCGTGGTAATGCAGGGGTGCTCTCTGGAGCCTTGAACCAGGTCTCAGTCACTGCACAGATATCGATGTTCTCCATTTTTAAGGAGTGCTTTGAGTGAGTGCATTTTGAGATTTAGACTTCTAGCATTGAGTAGCATCACCTTCAGTTTTTGCTTGCCTGTTCCTGTTACGGTGGTGAATTTGTCATTTGAACCTTCACTTAAGAAAAAGGCACTACAGGGGCGGCAAGAACCTTAGCCAGTATCCGGAATCCCAGGGATGACAGGTCCAGGCCATCTCTGGCAAAGCATTGTGGTCTGTCGACCATGTCATCCCAGGCACACAGATACTGGATCCCTTTAGAATGACACCAGAAACTTAGCCAATTGCTGAAGTCAATCATTGTGTCCTTGTACTGCGGCATCATTCTGGGTGATTGCAGAATGCTACTCAGGGCTAGGGTCATACCTGCCTGGGCTACAAGATCGGAGAAAGCTCTTCCATGTCTCTTTTCATGTCCAGGGAGGTACGTCTCAGGTCGTTCACTCCAACAAGGACAATGACAGAGTCATATTTGTACTTGTTGTGGAGTGACCAGAGTGCATGGTTTATGTGGCGGATCCTGGCACCCGACAGGCAGCTGACAGTAACCTTCTCCTTGTTTAGCCTGGTGAGTGGGACATCAGTGTGCCTGACTATAGAGTCACCTATGACTAGTGTGTTGGGTACGTTGCTTTGTCTTATTGGCTGTGGATGAGTGGCACACTGAGTCTGTGGCTATGTGCCATTTGGTTCTGTTGGGGGGGGTGGCGGTTGCTTGCATTTCTGCTTTGGAGGTCTCTGTTGCTTGAGCAGATTATTACTGAGAGCCTCCGCGAATGTTTTTGTGTTTCTATGTGTGGATTTTGGTGGTGTAGATTTAGTGAGACTATTTGATGAGTGTGGTGTGGTGCAAGTGTTTACCTTCTCCTCTTGACTGTCAAGTTCAGTCTTAGCTGGAGAGAGCTTTACCTCCAGTTTGGCTAGATAAGTGCATCTCTCACAGGTTGTAGTGTTGGGTAGTAAGAGGAGAGGGTTGTCTGTGTACATGAGGCAATTTCTACATTGCCCCAAGCTGCCCAGATTCATCAGATAGACAGGAGAGAACACTGTGTACTGTGACTACGTTTCCCTCATTATCCTTTATCACTCTTACCTGCTGCACTCTTTACTAGCTCGGTCCCTCTGTCTAGCCAATCAGTACAGGTCCTTTTCTCCCTCCTTAGTGTCCAACCTTTCACAAAAATACGCCTTATCCTTAGCCTTCGCCGCCTCTATCTTTGCCATGCACCTCATCTCCTTATTCTCCTGCCTACTTTCTTCATCTCTCTGACAATCCCACTTCTCCAACCTCTTTCTCTGTATACTCTCCTGTACTTCCTCATTCCACCACCAGGTCTCCTTGTCCTCCTTCCTCGTTCCAGATGTCACACCAAGCACCTTTCTAGCAATCTCCCTTACTAGCTCTGCTGTAGTTACCCAGCTATTTGGTAACTCTTCACTGCCACCCAGTGCCTGTCTTAACTCTTCCCTGAACTCCACCTTACAATTACCCTTTTTCAGTTTCCACCATTTGATCCTTGGTGCTGCCCTCACACTCCTCCTCCTCTTCTTGATCATCAATGTCATCCTACAAACCACCATCCTATGCTGCCTAACTACACTTTCCCCTTCCACCACTTTACAGTCTCCAATCTCCTTCAGACTGGCCCTTCTACATAAGATATAATCCACCTGTATGCATATCCCTCCACTCTTGTATGTCACCCTATGCTCCCCCTCGTCAAAATACGTATTCACCACAGCCATGTCCATCCTTTTTGCAAAATCCACTACCATATGACCTTCTGCATTCCTTTGCTTAACACCATACCTACCCATCACTTCCTCATTCCCTCTGTTCCCTTCACCAACATGCCCACTGAAATCTGCTCCAATTACCACTCTCACCCTTGGGTACAGTCATCACCATTACATCCAACTCGCTCCAAAATGTTTCTCTCTCATCCATTGCACACCCAACTTGTGGAGCATAGGCACTAACAACATTCATCATTACACCATCAATTTCCAGCTTCATAAACATCACTCTATCCGACACTCTTTTCACCTCCAAAACACTCTTAGCATACTCTTCCTTTAGGATAACCCCTACGCCATTTCTCCCCCCATCCACATCATGATAAAACAATTTGAACCTGCCTCCGATACACCTAGCCTTGCTCCCCTTCCATCTGGTCTCTTGCGCACACAACATACCAACCTTCCTTCTGTCTGTCATATCAGCTAGCGCTCTCCCTATACCAGTCATACTGCCAACATTCAAAGTTCCGAACCTCACTACCACAGTCCTAGCCTTTACCTGGCTTCGGGCATGCCTTTCCCCTCTTCTCCTCCTTCGGCCAACAGTAGCCCAATATCCGCCAATACCCTGTTGGCCAACAGTACTGGTGGTGGTCGGTGTTAACCCGGACCTCCACCGATCCGGTATGTATATCTGTACTGTTGTCCGCATGTATGATTTGGCAACATTTTACACCGGATGCCCTTCCTGACGCAACCCTCCCCATTTATCCGGGCTTGGGACCGGCACGAAGAAATGCACTGGCTTGTGCATCCCCAGTGGCTGGGTTTTCTAAGGCAGCTAATTCCCTCTGATTGGGTGGTACATCGGGGATTTGTTTGACGGGTCTGAGTTAAATCGAATGGTATCTGACAGCCTCTGGATATTATTCTCTGCACTCAAACAACGGTAGTAATAAGATGTCAGTCTGGTAGATGCAGAGAAAAATGACCCCCGACTGCTTCCAGAGGAAAGCAATCGGGCCGCTGCTCAGGAGTGCTAGTAGGGTCTGCTGGAGAAAATCTCTAGCGCCTTTGTTACACGGACCACCTCTACCCTGAAAGGGTCGTCTTCCATATGAGTTGCCCCCTCTGCCCCAGGGGGGATTGTTCATCACGAGTGTCACAAAAAGCTCCTTGGTATTTCTTGAACCACATTTTTCCTTCCTTCTGGTTCTTGAAGTAGGACCTTTGGGGGTTGGAAAAGCGTATGCCCACAGCAGACAAGGTCTTTCCGTCTTTCTCACTACGTGCAAGTGTGTCTCGATTCGTCGACAGGTGCATTGACGAAGGAAGATTTAAAGGGGTCTGCAAAGTCACACCACCACATCCAAGCATTACGTCTCATGACAATGCCTGATGCGGCAGGTCGAGCTGCCCCCTCGGTGGTGTGAGATATCAAATGCATCGAGGAGTTCAAGATGGATTCAGGGGTAGCTAGCTGCAAGGCGACAGTATCACGCACCTAATCAGGCACCTCCACCAAAGAGGAAGACATTTCAGAAATGAGGTCTCTTTGGAGGAGAGTAAAGTGTGCCAGATAGTTCACCGACCGAATGCCGAAGGTCGGTGAAGCATAGGTCCGCTTCCCTAGTCTGTCCATGATCCAGGACTCCCTGTTTGGAGGATGGCCAGTGGAACTCTCTTCTGCCAGTTCCCTCTTGGTGGCCACCGCCACGACCATAGAATCATCTGATCAACTGCTTGGACCAGTGGGGCTGGTCTTCAGGTGTAGATAAAATTTTGTCTGGCCTCCAGGGGCAGGTTCTAAGTTGTCCGGGGCCTTCCAGGCATGCTGCACAGAGAGTTTAACAAGGTCAAATGCAGGTGGAGTCACCTAGGAAGTAGATGGCTGGGCACGGAAGGACTGCAAGAACACCAATTTCTCAGTAGAAGGGTTAGAGGACTTCCAGTCTCCCCCGCTGCTTGAGGATTTTGAGAATGTCTCCGAATGAGACGTCATCTGGGGGAGACCGTGGGGACCCTTCCTCCTCATCACAATCAGTGTCTTCGGTGATAGATTCCTCTGGGGAATCAAGGTGCTTCCTCTTGCACCGTTTCTTCCGAAGTGGCTCCCCAGTGAGATCTGAGGAGGACTCTGGAGAAGAGATTCCCTTCAGAGGGAGTTCTTGTGACTCCCGTTGCCCGGGGTCTCAAAATAGATGGTTTGGAGAAGTGCATGCTGGGGGGGTGGGGGTTCTGATACGGATGTCATTGGTGCTGACTGCGAGCCTTCAGAGTGAAGGACCCTCTCCATCACCTGGACAGCAGGCCCACCCGAGGAGGGATGCGAGCCCAGATCTGGGGTCACACCCCGCCCTGAGGAGCCCCGAGAGAACTGGAAGCCATCGGAGCCGTGGACACAGATGGCGCCAGCAAGAAAATAGATGCCGAGCTAGGAACCAAGGTACAGATTGTCCAAGCACTGCTCCGAGAGAGCATCGGCTGCACCGGAGCCGATGCAGCAAGGGTGGTCGGTGCCGACAGGGGGAAACACTGCTGTCGGAGAAGAGACAGTATGCACCGGAGTGTACATCGGTATCGAGATCTCCAGGACCTGGGTAGAGGCCGGAGGAGGATAAACAGGGGAAGATGTAGTAAACAAGTCCGAGCCAAGGGGGATGAAGGTCTAGCTGGAATGGGCAATACCCAAGATGCCAGAAGCTGTCCAAAACCCGCACTAGATCTAATTCAGAAAAACTCCTAGTGGATATAAAGGAGGCTGTTGAAGGAGAATCAGGTCTTTCTAGAAAGGGGCTAAACCTCTGCCCCAAAAAAGGGTCATAAGTTGGAGAGTATCTTGTCATTGGCAGGTATTTGAGTTTTGGAGCCGATGGAGCCGAAGAAACTGTTGGCACTGTGGCCGGGGATGGTGCCGAAGCAGGTGTAGTCATCAGATCCAATGTTGGATCCAAGGATAGCACCGAAGTCAGTGATGCCAAGGTTGGAACCAAATAGGGTGAATATCATGGACATCACCGAGGGAGAAGACACAGAGCCTGCTGCTGAAAAGGTCTGTGCTGAGGGCGCCAGCGAAGCACGAAGCCGACTCGGTTCCATTACTGACAGAGATGCAGGAACTGAGTGACTCCATTTTCCTCATTTTTTTGGTCTTTGGAGGGGGTGAGACCTCCAACCCAGACAGAGCCTCCGAAAAAGATGTCTTGAGTAAACCTTTTAAAATAAGTTCATCTTTACATTCTGCTAGTGTACAATTACTACAACTAGCACAAATGTCACAGTCAGCTTTAATATGATCCACGCCCAAACAGTAGACACAATGAGCATTTGTATCCGAGTTAGGCATCTTATGCCCACACTTGTCACACTGTTTAAACCCCAACTTAGCTTTGTCTGACATAAGGCAACAAGGCTATCCTATAGAAAAAACAAAATACGGGAGAGAAAAAGGGAGAGAATACCAGTGATAGTATTTAAAAAATGCCACAAGTGGTAAGGAAGGGTCTGTCAAAGGCAGGAGAGAGGGACAGTACCAATAGTGGTAGAAATTAAATTGCCAAGGCAAAGGGTAGGGAATAGAATTAGGTTTTAGGCAACAATGAAGAAAAGGCTAACTTGACTAAAAAATAAACAATTTTGAAGAGAAACTGTCTTAAAAATAGCAATTGTCTACTTAGCTTTGAGAGAAATGGCTAGCACGTCTGACTAGGAAAGCGGCAAACGAGATCTGGAGTAACTAGGAGAGGGGAATTATGGGTAGGTCTTAGCTGAGAGTTTTTGGCTGGCGCGAGGTTTTAAACGGCCATATCGGTTCAGAGGACGGAACCAAGGTCCTAATGGTAATTAATGAATAAAGATTTACAACATCAGATGGTCTGTTTCCCAGTTTCATCAAACACGTAGAACCATTGTTATGTGAAGAATCAATTTACATTGTATCATTTGATACTGTATCCCATAGGGGGTTAAATGAGGAGTGTAATTGGAGCCTGTTTAAGAACATACGTAAGCAAGTGTCAGTTGCTTCCTGTATTTAAGACAAATATGTTTTGTAATGTTGTAATACTTGAAGGCAAAACACGTAAAAACATTTGTGTGTATTGATGTCTGGTTGTCTGTTGTTTTACTGTCTTCAGTCATTTTAGTGATATTGATAAGAGGTCAGTGTATGTCTGGCTATTGTGTATGGCCTATCCTGATTTTGTAGCAGTGTACTGTGCACTTATTAGTTGTACTGTGCAGGGGGGGTAGCAGATGTCAGTGGCATGGGTCCCTTTGTATCATTACCAATGTGTTTGTATGTCCATAGACTGGTCCCCCAACTTAATCTGGTGTGGTCCAGAATTGTACTAAGGTGCTCTTGGTTCTGACAGTGCTGTAAGTTACTGACAACTAAATCATTACTGATTCCACAGTCTTCCATCCCTATGATAAACAGACTGCACTGCATGCTATGGTAAAAATATCATAAAGTAGTATAGCTCAGATGGTTTATTGATTATATGCTTTGACTACTGTGTACAGGTTCATGGGTTCAAGACCTGCAAGGGCTGTATATTTTGTTGCAGGCCAGGTGTATATTATTTCCTTAACATAACATGCCTATATGTGCTGTCATTACAGTAGCAAGGGGTGTGAGTATACTGTATGGGACACGTGTATACATGGGTGTTTGGACATGGGTGTTTGGACATATGATACGCACTCACACATCCATTGTACACCAGCTACACTACATGGAGACACATATAATATACCAGACATTTGTCTATTACAATAATGCTAGTTACCTTTCCTGTAACTAGTCTAGTCCAGATACAGAATTGCTGTATCCAGGACTGTATGTTAGCATCTGAGTGTTGCCCAGGTATGGCCTTCAATGTATCACTTAGATATGCTAGCTCTCTCCTCTCCTGCACTTTCAATAGCTTATTATTTTAGCACTTTACCAGACGTCTTGTAGTGAGTATTTTAGCACACAAACATGCTAACAGCACTAAGCGTTCTATAATCATTATTAAATGGCCACCCCTTCAGGCATGTCTCCAGGTCAGTACCTTGTGTATTCACCTATTAACCTGCTGAACTTGGCCATCCTGAGGCAATGTCGCAACTGTCTCATGTACACGGACAACCCTCACCTCTTACCTCCCTACACTCAGACTTGCAGGAGATGCACTTATATATCTAAATTGGAAGTCACACACTCTCCAGCCAAGCCCAGAATAAGTTGGTCAACAGGAGACAGTCAACACATGCACCACACTACATGGAACACACAGAGCTCCAAAACACACACCAGCACTGCCTTCATATAAAAACACAAACGACACCCACCTTTGCGGAGGCTCTCAATGAAAAGCTGCACAAACAGCAGAGACCTTCAAAGAAGACATGCACTCCACCACCACCACACAACACTAAACACAAGACACATATGTCTCCTAAACAGTGTGCCTAAGGCAAAACAGCATGGCCAAAACACTAGGAATAGTTGACTTGAAAGTGAGGAACAGTGATGTCCCACTCACTAGGCTGTAAAAGGAGAAAGTAACAGTCAGCTGGCTGTTGGCGCCAGGACCTTCCACATAACACACACACTGAGGACCCCCAACAACAGGTACACATATGACTCTGTCATTGTACACGTGGGTGTGAATGACCCGAGACATGCCTCCCTGGGCTGTATGGAAACAGACATGGAGGAGCTTTCTGACTTTGTAGCCCAGACGGGTACGACCCTAGCCCTGAGCAGCATCCTACCATCACCCAGAATGATACCACAGTACAAGCTAAAAATGATTGATTCAAATAATTGGTGACATGTCTGGTATCATATTAAGGGGTTCCACTATCTGTGTGCCTGGGATGACATATTTGACAGACAGTGATCCTTTGCCACAGATGGCCTGCATCTGTCACCCCAGGGCTTCCAGATACTGGCCAAGGCTCCTGCTACCCCTATAGTGGCTTTTGTAGGCAGTATTCCAAAGACCACATTACCACTGTAACAGCTACAATCAAACGTAATCTGAGGATCATGCTGCTCAACACTAGAGGTCTACATTTAAAAATGCACTCGCTCAAAGCACTCCTTACATTGGAGAACATCGACATTTGTGCTGCAACACATAAATGGTTCAAGGCAGCAGGAAGCACACCTGCACTACCAGGCTATCACTTATTCCACACCTGTTTGGCCCAGAACTTGGACTGTAGCTGCAAGGGTGGTGGTGTTTCAATATTCATAAAGGATGCTCACACCTCCAGACTGTTAGCACAACATAATGCATCTGAGATACTTCAGGTGCAGCTAACATTGGGTAAGACAGCAATACAGATCATAGCTTGCTGTAAGTACACAAACATGGCCCGAGACTCACACTCCCCATTCCTAAGCACCCTGGAGAATGTTAGGTTCCAACCTAGCACTCTCATACTGGCCGGCATCAACTACCCCACCACTAATTGGAAAAACTACTTGTGCACCAATACATTTGGCCGATGCTGTCTGGGATTCATTGATTCCAATGCCCTGGACATGCTTGTTCTTACTCGCACTACAGGTAGCAACATCGCTGACCTGGTCATTACTAACATGGGCGAATGTTGCTCTACACCAGTAGTCAACTCCCCCATGTTAGTTACTGACACAAACTAATCACCTTGGAAATCCACAACCCTCCCACCAACCCACAAAGGTAACCACCATGAAATATTCTCCAAAGCTAACTTTGAGCACATACAGACAGAGGTGGCTAACTGCATGGCACCCATGCAGATGGAGACTAGTTGGATGACCGCAGAATCTTACACCAGTGCACTGTATGAACACACACAAATGCATAGATCTCGCCATACACAATACAACAAAGATGCTCTCCTCAGAAAATAGGAAGCTAATCTGGTGGTCCCCTGCCATAAAGGAACCCTTCAACAGATTCATGCGGAATAAGATGAAGTCCCAAGACTGGGAATACTCCCTTATCAGCCTCCCTTATCTCCAAAACAAAAGCAAAAAAAAACAAACTAAATCAAAAATGTGTCACCAGTCGTAGAAATACTTCGTGGTAGATCCTTTATTGTGAAGCGCTTTTCGTCCAGTAGCTTCACCGGACTTCATCAGACAATCATCTATTACACTCATCACAGTTTAAATACACTCCCACTCAGTTAATTAATTAACAGCATCAAAATGCCACGGAGTTCCAATAAGTGATCCAACACCTTTGGTTCGCTAAAATACAACAGTAAGGCCAAGCTGTCCAAAAAGTCAAAAGGATACTAGCAAAGAAAACAAATAAATAATCCCCTGTGATGCTTTCTTCAGTCTCGAATGTAATATAACAATTCTCAGTCAATGCCAATACGATAGATGTTCTCCAAAAAGACAACTCACAAATGCCAGCTAAAAACTGATTTATTAACGTGACATCAATAAAACTGCTTATACCTCTCCAAGCAACCTGAGGTTGAGCAGATATAACGCTAAAAAGCGTACTAATGAACAAACCAAAATAATAAAATCAAACGTTCATTGCACAATACTTAAAGTGCGTTTTAAATGTATAAAATACATTTAAAATATATTAACACGGACAAGATGTTACGGTTAAGCGCTTTCACTCAAACCTCTTGAGCTTCTTCAGAACATCTCCATTATGAATTGTCAGTCTTTTAAAACTTCTTTGGCGCCAAATCTAACAGCAAAAATTTAAAGCAACAATGTATCCTAATATGTCCCTTGTAGTTAATATGCAACAATGTAAACAAAACAGTCTATACATATTGCTCATTTATATATGCATTGCAAAAACTAGTATTGTGTTAAAAACTGTATAACAATGCTAAAATAAACTTTTTACATACCCTAACAATAAACAAAAAAAAAAAAAAAAAAAAAATTTTCAACACATCTTGATCAATAGAGAAAAAAATCCTTCTATAGTCATACGTGTATCTTCCGAAGTCAGTATGAGCTTGAATCTCTCCATCCATCTTCGCCACTTCCGCTGTTAGTAAATCAATCTGTTCCTGATAGTATATGGCAAACACCAGGAACGTTCAAATGTGAATCTTGCAGTATGTGTAGACATATGATTACTGGAGCATCCTATAAAATAAGGAATAAAGTATAGATATATATATATATATATATATATATATATATATATATATATATATATATATATATATATATATATATATATATATATATATATATATACACACATACATATATATATATATATACCATTACTCTTGAAAACTTACTTAGTTACCTCTCTACCCAATTACCCCAGGAGACCATTGTAATGGGTGACTTTAACATCGACTGGTCCACCTGCAGTTCCCCTAAACCTACTAATCACATAAATCTCTTTGGATTCTCACAATTAATAACCACTCCTAGAATCCACAAACCTAGCAGTAAAGAATCTACTCTTGACTGGATCCTTACTAACAGCCACCCTGAAACTTATACTCCAGGAACCCTTCCCGATGATATCAGCGACCATATGCTTACCTACATTATTAGACAAAAAGTCCATATCCCAAATAGCCTTAATCTCAAAACCTCCCGCTCAAAAAAATTCTTTAATCCAGACAGCTTCCTAAACGAACTGCAAGCATGTGACTGGTCACCACTGACCCATCTTGAACTTGATGAGGCTGTGACCTACTTTAACACTAACTTTCTTCAAATCCTAGATTACCATGTACCTTATCGCTCTACTAGAATAAGAACCAAATGTGCCCCATGGCTCACAAAACAAACTAAGCAAAAGATGCTCCTCAGAAATAAAATCTGGGCTAAATGGAGAGCCATCAAATGTCCATCAGATCACCTCCACTTTAAACAGTTAAGAAATGCCACCAAGAACGATATTCTTAGAGACAAAAAAGACTTTTACCTTCATCTCCAACAAACTAGCCAACAAACTCCACAAAAATTTTGGTCAGGGATAAACAAACTTCTTCAGCCAGGTCACTCTACTACTCCGGCCCCATCAGGTTTCAGTCATAATAACTCCAGCCAGATCCCTGAAGCCTTTAATAACTACTTTACAGAAACCATTCAAACATTAGCCAATTCTTTACCACCTTTTACTGCTTCCCCACTAAATACCTCCAAGACTTCATCTCCTACCTTTCAAATACAACCTGTACCTACATATCTCATCTGTAAGCTACTTCAAAAACTGAAACCTTGCACCCCTTCTGCTAACCATCTCCCATCTAAATACCTACAAATTGCTGCAAAAGCCATAGACTATCCCATCTCTATCCTTATCAACAGAACTATCTCAGAAGGCAAAATCCCTACCATATGGAAAGTATCCCACATCATCCCTCTACATAAAGGTGGATCTTCTATTGAGCTTTCTAACTTTCGACCTATTGCCTTACTCTCCCCATTAGCTAACATAATGGAAAAATGTATTCACAAACAATTACTAAACCACCTACTACAATATAACCTACTAGCAAACTGCCAACACGGCTTCAGACCATTCCATAGCACAACGACTGCCCTGCTATCTTTCACCGACTCTATAAATAAAAATCGTAACAATAACTCTTTTTCCTCTGCACTATTTATTGACCTGTCAAAAGCCTTTGATATGGTTAACCATAACTTACTCCTAGACAAACTAAAGGCTCGATCCACAAGCTTTACAATAGTTTAGGTCGTATCTGGAAAATAGACAGCAAGCAGTACTTTGGGATAACAATCTGTCTACATTACTTCCACTAAATATTGGGGTACCCCAAGGCTCTATCTTAGGTCCCCTTCTTTTTTCCTTATTTATTAACGATCTACACATGAACATACCTCAAGCCACCTGCATTCGATACGCAGATGACTCCACCTTAATCTGTACAGCTAAGAATA
>NC_056747.1:296109422-296116922 GCF_019279795.1 Protopterus annectens
TTGGTAGAAAGCTGCATTTGTATTTGGATCAGAAGGCTCACTTTTATAGCGTCAGACAATCCAGTCTTAAGACATTTGTCTTGATCTAGACTAACAGAATTTCCACCGATATTACTGGTTTAGGTAACAGCTGTGGGGACTTCCTGAAGTTGAAAAGAACCATTTGGGCTGTTAGCCTGTCGGTACCAGTAGTCTTTTCGTTAGATTAAGTGGAATTCTTTAAGTGCAGAAGCCCATTATGTGTTACTTGAAAGAATTGAGCACAGTTGACTAGGACCAAGACATGTATGTCGCCCATTGCAGGTTATCTGCGAGACACTTTCACTAGGTGAGGTACTTTTAAACTCTGCTAAGCATTGGCATTCCCTTCAGTCATCAACATGCTTTGCCTACAAACATGAGATTGACACGTGTGTCTTGTGATATGAGGTTTCCGTTGCGTTGTCATGTTACTCAGGTCAGTTGTGTAAGACCCCGGAATGCTGTAATTATAAAAAGATACCGCAAATAATCCATGCTATCTTTTCCCATGATTCAGCACAGGTACATATATCATAGGGTATGGACTGAGGTGGATGAGCTCATGATGTGGGCATGACCTCATGACCTACTCTCGCAAAAGATATGGATGGATGGGACTGATCATCGATAAACGCGTCATGCACGAAATGACTGTAAGATCAGAATTCTTTAGAAACTTTCATCTGGATGCTTTAGGCATTCAGGCAATGCAATCATTCTCTGTGGGTACCTATAGGTACGGCTGGCACCTAAATTTTTAAATAAGGGTTGCCTGATGGCATGGGATCCATGCAGTAGTATGGGATACTGTTAGTATTGCTCGATAGTGTGCATGCCCCTCTTAATGTATTAGCATTGCTGATGCGGATGGTCAGGCTGACAGCAGCATGCAACACGCACCCTATGGACTACGTATCCGACGTGGAGTGCCAGGTAGTGATGTCATTACTTTTAGCATGTCATGCATGCTTATGCATTTTCTGTTATTCACGATCTGCTCTGGATCAGCTACATGGTCTTTATGCCAGTTATCCCACTAAAAGTAATTTGGTATCCAGCCTGGAGCTCAGTGACCTAGGGTACTACTCAGGGTATGATCCAGTGCACCGTCAGGTGGCACTAGTATTACTTATGGTCCCATGGCTGAGGTCTTTTTGCGGAGGCTAGTACGCGTGCATCAGTGGACTGCAGTGAGCTCCATGGGACTGAGGTTTATTGTTGTGACTCCATTTACAGTCTGATTGGCACAGGCATTCGTGGCTTTTCAAATAATGGGTCACTTATCTTGGGAAGCCACTGGCACCTATCATAGATATTGTCACAGGCTAGAATAGAGGTTCATATACAGGGAAAAGAGGTCGAGTTATCATCAGGTGGAGGTGACCGTATGAGTAGCCTCCACTGCAGTAGTGCATGCAGTGCCACGCGGTCCCATCCTCACTCCATCTGATCAACTGGAATACTGTATGTCACTTGAGTTCTGTACTACGGGAAATTCACTGGCCCACCTCCATGTACCTATTCATTAACCGTATCCACCTTACTGAGAACTGAGGTGCCATAACATGGGTAGTTCATAGCCAAAAACATTTTAGGTTCGACTCTTCCTTAAAAAGTTTTCTGTATGACTGACCCTATTACCGATGATATACTGATGCATGGCTATCTATGTTCCACCCCACTCACTATGATGAGTAGGGGGCTGGACCTGAGGTGATCACGGTTGCACTCCAGGTGGAGGTGATGCCACTAGCTGCACCTATGATGTGCAGTTACTCAGACTCAGGTATCCATCCAGGATTATAGATGGTTATCAGGTAAGATACCAAACGAGGGATGTGTCTCCAGCACAGATTGACATTTAATAGTAACCCGTATATCCTGTATCCATACCACTGGGTGTATGCGTTTTTAGTCTAGGGCTATGGGTGCGGCCAAACCTTGTCACACATGCACACGTTGTTATGCAGTCAGCTACTATGGTAGTAGTATGGGCATGGGTAGCTATGGGAGGTGACTCCATATGGTGACTGATGCGCCCAGGCTAGCTCCACCCCATAATATCCCAAATTGTGCTGTATTTAAGACACTCCCCCAGGTGACTATGTAATGTGCCTCTATTAAAACCCTTTGGGACAAGGGTGCACTGGCAGCTACCCCGGCTGAGTATCAGGTCATCCAGCGTGGGGACTCCTTGCATCCTGCAGGCTGAGTGGCAGCTCCCCCATCCCATATCAGTCATGCCTTGGATGACTCAGCTCATGGAGCTACTGGACTAAGGTGGACCTACTACTCATAATAATCAATGTAGCCTAGTACAAACTCTGAGCTGATTTTTGCTATCGTGCATAGTGTATTTACTATGTCGTCTTGACTAGTATAGGCCTCATGTAGCCCTTCTGCTCACCATATAGGCTGGGCGGGGAGTGGAGCCCTCTCTAGATTGGCATAAGCTATTAGAGCCGTATGGACCCCTGGATGACTGATCAGTCGACGCTGGCCCATCCCATCTCGCCATCAGGTATACATTGACCCTCCATGCATACGGCGCTCGCACCCTCATGCCATCATAGTATGATATGTATCAATACACACCGGCTGGATGTACTATGTATACAATGGACAGTATTTACTCATAGTTATGATCACTATCACATCTTGCACTCCCTGGCGTATCGCCACTAGTGCATCATATTATAAGGGGAAGATTCCTAGGTAGCCTATAGGGTAGGTGACTCAGCGTCCCCACCCCCTACCCTCCAGTCATATCCCCAGCGCTACTGCAGGGGTCCATGATTGACCTGGAGTGGGCCCACTAATATTATGCTTATGGGGACTCCATTGTCCCGCGAATGGCTACACCAGTCATTACCCCAGGGAGAGGGTTACGTGGGACTATAATGCACTACTACGGTTAGCGACTATTCTACGATGGCACACTTTAGTCACAGCGGGACATTTGCACGAGTTGGTTTCTGACTACTATCACCTGATTGAGGGCATCGGTGTCTGCACTAGCCTAGGCTCAGTACTGGCACTGCATAGCCCTGGAGGCTATGATGGACTCGCTGTGGGATTAAGTTTACCCGCCCCTCACCAATATAACCCATGTGCTTTGGGACCCTAGGTACCCTGCCTGGACTATGAGCTCGAGGCCTGCATGGTGACCCTGACCTATCGATTCCTGAGCTAGTGTACCGCGCCTGGACTTTAGCATCATGCATTACTAGGCCCACTTTCCTTGCACTCATGAGCTATTCTATTTCTGGTTGACCGTTAGGCGTATGGTGCATACGTTTTACTGAGTGTTCTGTTGATTTCTATGCTTACTAAGGCATTTGCACTTAGAATCTTGGAGCATCTGTCACTACTAGTGCAGCTGCATGAGTGACTATGCACCCTCAGGCCTGCATCACTGCCTATTAGTGTTTATGCACGGTCTTATAGCACGACTAAACTTAGCCTGGAGTGTCCAAAGGTACCTGCTCCCCGCATCAGCCTGATCAGTCAGCTGGAGACACCTGACTACTGAGCTACCTTAGTAGGACTGCCACACTTATCTCACCTCACTCATCAGCTATAGGTGTTGCAGTGCAGGATGGGATGGATTAGGCTGCATTTGCCTAACTGAAAGCTACTCATTACGGAGCCTGGGCTGAAACACTTTAGGGACACAGGTTGTATGGCCTGCACTGTGGTGGCTTGGGACAGGTAGCTTACATCCTTCTAAGTTGGGAGACTGCTGATTGAGGGGCTCAGTGTCTGTTATTCTAAAAGTGTATTACTTCTGGTTTTAGCACACTTGGGCTTCCAGGCCAGTTATTTTACGATAAGAGATTTGTGGTCTGCGCTTGCGCTTGTGGGAGGAGAGTCTGGACTTTGCCCTTCTGGAGCTGGGAATTTCTGGTTAAAGGCTTATAGTGCCTGCATATTTGAACTGTTTCTTACTGAAATTGGTACCTTGTCTGCTGTAGCATAGACTAGATCAGGCCTGCTGAATCTAGCTTTGTTTGTATGCTTGTTGTTTGTTTGCTTGTTATTTCCTGAAATGCTAATTTCACCTAAAACCACGGCTTTTCAGCCGCTTCTGTGGATCCTAGTAATATCTGCATTGCTTACTGTACTTATTTCCTTGTTTCACTTGAATGAAAGTTACTGTTTGTCATTTTTGCATTTAAGTTACCTGTAGCACATTGCATTTAAGATACCTGGCACTTGCTCACTAAAGCAATTATATAGGTCAGCACTAAAAATTAAAAGCACTACACCCTCACAAACTCCCCTTGAGTACCTTGTTCCCCATTGGCCCTTTTGTTTCAATTATAAAGGAATTCCCAATACTATTCTAGCATGTCCAAAGGTCAGTTGTCAATCTCCGGTCCAGCTGGTGAATCTGGGAATCTTGAGGCAATGTTACAACTGCCTCATGTACACAGACAACCCTCTCCTCCTCCCAACAAATTCCAACACATGTGAGAGATGGAACCATATAGCCAAACTGGAGGCTAAGCTCTCTCAACTCAGTACTGGCGTAACCAGTCAGGAGGAAAAGGAAACCACACTCACTACAATTCCAGTCTCACATAGACCTACCACGACAGCAAACCAAACACATAAACACACAAAAACATACTCAGAGGCTCTAAATAAAAAATCTGCCTACGCGGCAGTGACCTCAAAGCAGACACCCAAGCAATCGCTACCCTAAAACAAAACACGTGCAACACATAGCTCACAAAGCCAGTGTGCCGAACAGTCACAGTCCTTAAGGCTAAACAACACACCTGAGTCACTTGTAATAGGTGACTCTATCGTCAGGCACACTGACGTCCGCTCTCAGGCTGAACAGGGAGAAGGTCACGGTGAGCTGCCTGTCGGGCGCTAGGATCCGCCACATAACACAAGCACTCAGGTCACTCCAAGGCAAGTACAAATATGACTCAGTCATTGTCCATGCTGGTGGGAATGACCTGAGACGTACCTCCCTGGACTACATGAAAAGAGACACAGAGGAGCTCTCTCTGAGCATGTAGCCCAGGCCGGTATGACCCTGACCTTGAGTAGAATCTTACCTCACCAAGAATGATGCCACAATATGAAGACAAGATGATCAATTTCAACAATTGGCTTAAGTATTGGTGTCATTCAAAGGGGATCCAATGCCTGTCAGCCTGGGATGACATGCTCGACAAACCATGATGCTTCTCTAGGGGCAGCTTGCACCTGTCACCCTGGGCTTTGGATACAAAGGCTCTTGCTACCCCCATAGTGCTTTTTTTTAGGCAAGGCTCAAAAGACAAACCCACCTCCATAGGTATCACAAGGGATAAGAAACTAAGAGTAATGCTACTCAACGCCAGAAGTCTAAACCTCAAGATGCATGCACTCAAAACTCTCCTTAGCATGGAGAACATCGATATCTGTGCAGTAACAGAAACGTGGTTCAAGGCTCCAGAGAGCACCCCAGCACTACCAGGTTATACCTCATACCATGCTTTTCGGCCCCTAAACTTGGACCGAACCACAAAAGGAGGGGAGTATCAATATTCGTCAAAGATACCCACACCTCCAGGTTGGTGGCACAGCACGAAGCATCAGAGACTATCCATGTACAACTAACAGTGGGTAAAACTGCCTTCCAGTTTATAGCCTGCTACAGACCACCCTCCCAAACCCAGGGACTCCACTCGGCCTTCCTGAGAACACTGGAAAATATGACAGTCTCTCCAAACACCACTATATTGGGCGACTTCAACTACCCAAACATAGACTGGGAGCATTACTCTAGCTCCAACACCCTAGCCCAAAGGTTTCTAGAATTTATAAACTCAAATGCTAAGGAACAACTTGTTACCACTCCCACAAGAGGGGAGAACATACTGGACCTGATCATCACCAACATGGGGACTCTATGCTCCAAACAAGAAGTGTATCCCTCACTGGTAAGATCAGACCATAAACTAATCTCACTGGATATTCACATCCTGACCCCACCCCCTGCCCAGAAAATCACAGTGAAAAACTTCTCTAAAGCAAATTTCACACTCCTCAAAACCGAGGTGGAATCCTTCAAAGCCCCCGGGCCTGTGGAAAATACGCCCAGACCGCAGAATCCTTTATAAACACATTCTATGAACACCTTCAGGAATGCATGGATCATGCAATCCCAAATAAAACCAAGACCCAATCCTCCAAAGACAGACATCTTGTCTGGTGGACCCCAGCCATAAACAAACTATACAATAGAAGGAGGAAGCTACTACATGATAGAGCAAAATCCCAAAAAGGGAAGGCATCTCTGATCAGTATTAGCAAAAAAAACTATGGGCACTCATAAAATCGTCTAAGGCCAGCTTCGAGAGAAAAATTGCACAGGACACTAAGGATAATCACAAGGCTTTCTTTAGTTATGTTAGGAACCTGGGTGGGAATTCCCAGATATGCTCATAATTAGTCCAAAATGACAAAATACACGAACCCACAGACATTGCCAACATCCTAGCTGACAGGTTCAGCTCAAACTTCTCCACCCCTCCCACCAAAGGGCAAATATCTATCCCAGCAGAGTGCTGCCCCCGACATCTCAGATGCTCAGGTAAGAGCCGCCTCTCCAAAGCAAAACACAGCATCAATGGGACCAGACGGTGTCCCGGGCTGCATCCTACATGAACTCCAAGAAGAGCTAAACCCAAACATAAAACTACTGTTCAATCTCAGCCTTACTACAGGATATGTATCCAAAGAGTGGCGTACAGCAACGGTGGTCCCTCTCCACAAAGGTGGTGCCTCAACAGATCCTGGAAACTATCGCCCCATAAGCCTGACTAGCTTGGTCTGCAAAGCTATGGAAAAGATCATCATGGACCTTATAAATATAGATATTGGGGACCTACAGACACTGGATCCTACCCAGTTTGGCTTTGTTAAGGGCAGATCCTGCCTCTTAAACTTGGTCAATTTCTTTGAAACAGTCACCAAGGCCATTGACGAGGGGAAGGTGGTCCACACAGCCTACCTGGACCTCGCAAAAGCCTTCGATACAATACCCCACTCGGGCATTATAGATAAGCTCACCAGCTTAAATATAAACCCCTATGTCACTAGATGGGTTGCAAACTGGCTCAAGGACAGAACCCACATGGTTACAATTGCTGGAGCCATGTCAGACTTGAAACCAGTTACAAGTGGCATCCCACAAGGCTCAGTCCTGGGACCTCTCTTGTTCGGTATATATTTCTCAGAGGTACAGGCCAACACGGAAGGACTATGGCTGACCAAGTTCGCAGATGACTGCAAACTGGGCGCCATAATCGACTCTCCAGCCGACACAAGCATCCTCCAAAAGGGCCTCATAGAAACAGACAACTGGTGCCAGAGCTATGGCCTCAAGCTAAACGCCAAAAAGTGTATAGTCATCCCCTCTGGCAAAAACAAAGTGCCCACAAATTACCACATAGGTGGTAATCCATTAAGTACGGA